>NC_048294.1:26159450-26279450 GCF_009762535.1 Notolabrus celidotus | reverse complement strand
GACAAAAAGCAGTCTGCAGATCTGCAATTACTTTGATTAACAAGTGATGTTTAGGGGGAAATGACATACAATGCTCACTCCTGCTTTCTGGTGTGACATGTCAGTAAAATAGACATGTTTGGATTTGATGCACTGTAAAAAGTTGATGGTGAATTGATTACCGGTTACTGTCACTTTAATTTGTTTAGTTAGTTTAATAAGGCATAGTCATTACCAATAGTTACCCGCCTTGAACATTAGCTAGCTTGTATGTGTGAAAACGGTGCAATAATGAAGAAAGATTTTCTGAACAACAATAATAAGTTGGCACAACTTTCACTTCTTAGTATGTAAAACCCAAATCTTTAAGTTACACTACATATAAATGATAAGTTATATCAACCAAAACTCATCAGTTGGCTCAAATGTAAGATTTCTAGACTCAAAAATCTAGTGCAGACAGTTGCCTTGAAATTTAGAGTTTTCACAGCTTTTTCGTTTTAACAGTGTTGATTTGGACTGTCACAGGGGGAAAAACAGATTTATGCAAATCTGTCACCAGGCTGAATAGCATTTGGGGCACCCGGGGCACAACAAGTGGTGATTGTGAAATCGCACACCCCAAGACCTTCCTCGGACAGTCAGCTTTTTCTATTAAAGGGTCTCAAATGTGGAACAAACTACCAATGGAAATAAAACTTACATTTGATATAAAGACTTTAAACAAAAGTTTTAAAACCATAGACTGTATAAATAATGGACGTAGTATCCGTGACGTCACCCGTCTGTTTCTGAAGCGCTGTTTTGAGGCCGATCGTCAGCGGCAGCCATATTGGACATATTGAACTCAACCTAACTTCTGTCGAGTGATTGTGACATAAAGAGGCAGGCTTTGAGCCTCCTTGCTAACAGCTAAAGTGTTCCAACCTGTCAATCAAGTCAGCTGTGCCTCTCGTAATGGAAAACTCGTATTGTATCTTAATATCTTCAAAATTGCAGCGTTATGAAAATATTCACCCCTCCCCGTACAGTGTGTGCCGATCGAGAAATGATCTATCCAGACTACACTCGTCTTTTGAACCAGGCTGTAAACATGTTTATTTCTGCTGTAAAGATCGTCTTCTTTGAATTGGAGTGTATGTGGTTTCTGGTACTTCCGGAGCCAGCCTCAAGTGGACACTCGATGAACTGCAGTTTTTAGAACTTCTGCATTGGACTCGTATTTTTAGACCGGAGGTTGCCACTTAGTTAAAGCGTGACTAAATCAAAGTCAGATATGTGAGCATTTTAACTCTTCTATAATGATCTTTAACAGTTTGTTGGGATTTTATGGAACCATGATATAAATAATCCTCTGTTCTTCTTTAGATTTTACACAATAGTTTTTGTGTGCATGTTATTCTAAGTAATCTTGATATCATTCTATCTTCCTCTATCTTAAAGCTGGGGTTGGTAGTCTTGCGAAACTAGCATGAATTTGAATATAGCATTTCCTCATGACTCCGTCTAACCCCTCCCCTCCTCCCTCAGAGCTCCTCCAAAATAACCCCCCCCCCCCCCCCGCGCTCACATGCACGAGCGCCGCTGACTTGCTACCATATGATGGTGACTGATTCAAAACCGGTCCTCACCAAAACATTCTCATAGTGAAAGTTAAAAACACAAACAAACATGGCTGCTGTTAGTACTCACAACTGTCATGCTAGCATTATCCAGTTGTACTGGTGATACAGTATCAGGAGAAAAGTTATAACACATATATAATACTGTAACAGCTCTACTGTTTGTTAAACATGTTCAGTGTAGATGTTCTTAATTCCTACAGTGTTGACGGTCAGTGAAGGCATCAGGAGAGGTGTAGAGTGTGTGAGCGGGAGCGAGGAGAGACAAGAGGAGAAGTTCTTCATTCATTCAAACATTGATTGTTGTTTTGTTGGTTGGCATGGTAACGGCCGACAGTGACTGGTTATTAAAACTCAACGTGTTCACGAATCAGCTCGTCATCCCTACAGCGTCCGGACGGACGCTACAACATCTACATTTCTGTAGGACTTACTTAATGTCATTAATTCTTCTGCTTGTCAGAGTCCCCGTGGTGAGAGCTTTTTAGACTCTGATCCGGACTACAGTCCTGAACAAAGCACCTCATCAGGTCAGAGGGGACAGGCCCAAGGTCGAGAGAGAGGGGCAGTGAGTAGAGTCAGGGGAAGCAGCGGCAGGAGACGGGGACTCAGAGTGCACGCCGGGGAAATGTATGCGCAGGAGGCGGGCAGAACGGCAGGATGGGATTTGATTGGTTTAAAATTTTGGGAGCCAAAAACTGTGATTGGTTGGTGTTTTCCCAGGTTTACTCCGGCTGTAGATAGCAGCTTTTCTTCGCTCTTTTTTAAGAACACATTATGTATTGATTACCATCAGGACATAAAGATCATTTTAACCAGTATAACAAAAAGTGTATCTAAACCTGATTACCAACCCCAGCTTTAATAAAAGCCTAACTACTGTAGGGACAGGAGTTGGAAACTAGCAATATTTAATCTGAGTTTATATAATTAGGACAATGCACATTAATCAACAGAATGCCTCAATGTAAATATGCTGGAATTAGCGCAATAGCTACATTTCAACCGTAGTCCTAAAGCAGGTTCTTACATAAAACATAAAACAACAAGATTTAAAATTACAGGATGTTAACAGGACAGTTGACAGGACACCACACGAACTGACTTACAAACAATTTTTACATATAAAATGTACACTTCTGTGACATTACAAAAACAGGATGGAAGGTGAGGCTAAAGCCCCGGGAACTGGCATCAAGTGAGGAAACAGATTATTCATGAGTGCATGACTGGTTTGTTTTTAACCAATGTCCAATGTTTAAGTTTTTTTTTAAAGGTACAGTAGTTCTCAAGCTCCCTGATTAGCAACAGTTACTACAGCTGTTTGTAACAGGAAGAGGTTGTACTATGTAATCTGCATTGTCCCTATCTAATACCCTATATAAATAAATCAAATTGTTTCATGTGAAATTATTCAATGAGTTTAGGTTGGACAGATTAGGAGGATAATCATGCAGAATTAACAATAACAGAATGTATATAAATTGTACCTTGATAAGTGTATCCTGGTGATTTTGGCTGTGCCTCCCTGAATCAGGAGTCAGCTGTTTAAAACTCTTATGTATACAAACACTGAAAATAGGACCCCACGACATAAACAACACGTAAAGATTGACAAGGATGGAAATTAAGAAACTAAGTGTCTTGCTGGCCTGTTCTCAAATGCATTAGTGGCAAAGTGGGAAATCAATCTTCAAAGCTACAGTGTGCATTGGAAAATGTTCAGCTACGTATATGTTATTCGTAGTTAATGGACTAAAATGTGCAAAACTGCCAGCATGGTCTTTTGAGTTAATAACCCCGGTGAGAGGCGCCCTTGTCAATCTCAAGCCCATAATCCATCTGTGTGCTGTGAGTGGCTCCTATATTATTCATGGCAAAGTTTCCTTGTTCCTTTAAGGTGATTTATTTTCTTCCTTCGCTGCGAGTTACTGCTTGGATTTGTTTTACTGGCCTCAGTGGACAGCATGTCTGTGGGAACAGATATTGTTTTTGGATGTCTTTATTGTGTTTAGATGCCGTATAAAATTTGTGCTTATTTAAAGTGTATGTCCTCTGAGTAATGGTACAGTGAGCCAACAGGAAAAAGAAGAAAAACATGGCCACTGGCACAGTTGAGGAATTTATAGAATTTATTTTGAGTAACTAGGATGTGATTCATTTTACCTAACTTGTATTTTGAAGGCATGCAAATTGGTTATTTGTTAAAAAAAAAACTGGCAAATAAACAAGTAAGACTTTTAATGCTTCTCCCTTTGCATCATCTGTTATCCACTCTACAATGACTTCTAACATTTTCCAAGTCACACCCAGGCTTGTTGCCCAGTGCCCTTGCTTCCAAAAGTAATCCTTCCCTTCAAAGTCAAGCATTTGCCCGGGAAGCACATGGGCAGAATTGTAAATAAATCATCAAGTAGAGCCCAGACACCCCACCAGGAGGAAGCCACACACATCTCAGGGTAAATGATTGGTGTGTGTTTAAGCCAGGCTCCTATAGAGGAGGTAAGCTCCTGATGAATGAGAGGCTGTGCTTTAATGAAGTGTGTTTATTATAGAGTGATCAGTGTTAACAGTCACATCCCCTGGGCAACATACTAAGAGTACATATCAGGGACAGACAGGCGGACAAGGGGAGGGAGAGAAATGCAGAGATGGAGGAGAGTGATTGACCTAGTGTAAATTGTTGCACAGTGCAGGCGTCTCTGCTGTTGTCACCTGACGTGGTTGTCATTTTCATGCGCAGCACCGTCTTTGTGTAAATAGCTAATTAACTTGCATCCATGTTTGGGCTCATGGGTGACATCAGTCGTGCAGCAGGCTTGTTCTTATCACCAGGATAGTATGAGATAGTCTCTACTTCTAAATCCACTTCTGTTTAGTCATTATATGTTGAATTTAATTTTGTAAAACACTTTGAATTGCATTTGATTTGTATGAAAGGTGTTCTATAAATAAAGCTTGATTGATTTGATTGATTGATTGATTGATTGGTTGATTGATTGGTTAATTGATTGTTTGATTGATTGGTTGATTGATTGATTGATTGATTGATTGATTGATTGATTGATTGGTTGGTTGATTGATTGATTGATTGATGATTGATTGATTGATTGATTGATTGATTGATTGATTGATTGATTGATTGATTGATTGATTGTTTGATTGATTGGTTGGTTGGTTGGTTGGTTGGTTGACTGATTGATTGACTGATTGATTGATTGATTGATTGATTGATTGATTGATTGGTTGATTGGTTGATTGGTTGATTGATTGGTTGAAATTCCCTTCAGACCGACTCAAACCAGATGTCTAAAATCTATGGTGCAATATGTTTCTGCTACTTATTACCCGGGTGTCTGACTGATCTTCCGGCTGTGTAAGATGCTAGATTCTGACTGGTCAAAATCCCTTGAAAACGTTGATTAACTTTCACTAACATCATTCAATCAATCAATCTTTATTTGTATAGCACTAAAGCACAACAAACGTTATCTCAAGACGCTTTACAAACAGAGCAGGCCATCTGCCTCTACCGAGTTGGGTCTGGAAAGAGGGATAGAGGAGAATAAGAGAGAGAGGGAGCGATGATAGTGATGAGACGAGTAGTAGAAGCTGTTGTCCAGCACGTCTGTATCAGCTGGAGTCTGGAACGTCCACAGCAGGAGGACGTCTACGGCAGCTCAGAGGAACCTACGAGACAAGGGAGCTCAGGGACTCCAGAAAGGTCTATGGTTAGTAACTTTAATGGGACAGGAAGAGTTAAAGTAAGTGATGATGGGGTTGGGGGGAAGGGGTGTGCCAGTTTCCCCGGCAGTCTAAGCCTATAGCAGCTAAACTAAGAGCTGGTCCAAGCCTGATCCAGCTCTAACTATAAGCTTTATCAAAAAGGAAAGTTTGAAGCCTACTCTTAAAAGTACAGTGGGTGTCTGCCTCCCAGACCCTGACTGGTAGATGATTCCAAAGGAGAGGGGCCTGATAACTGAAGGTTCTACCTCCCATACTACTTTTAGAGACTTTAGGTAGGACCAGCAGGCCTGCATGTTGGGAGCGTAGAGTTCTAGAGGGGTAACAGGGCACTATGAGCTCTTTAAGATACGAAGGTGTCTGATTTGGAAGATGATCAAACACAGGCAAGTCCACAATGTGCTCAGCTCATTACATACGGATGCTCCTTCATTTGAACATGACTGTCTGCTGATACATTCAGTTGTTATTGTAAGGTGAGAGTTCGATGTGTGGTGGTTGGATCACTTCATTATTAAGACGCAGCAGGAAGGAGACGGATAATTTTCTCAAGAGCACTTTACTGTAGCCACACTGGATCCACATCACATCAACACTTCCTTATCACTCAATCACATGTCACAGAACCAACCAATGAGAGGCTAGGATGACTGAGATTCAGGTAGATGTAATGAGAACCACAGAAGTTCATTCAACATGTATTGGTCCCGACTACAAGATGTTGTAGAAGTAATTCTAACATTCTAAATAATAACTTACATAAACTTGTTTGTAAATAGTTACCATATAAATAATATTAACATATTTTAACCTTAACTCAAATTCCAAACTGACTTCCTGTTAAAGCTTACATTATTATTTTTGAAACTATTTGAAAGGCTGAGAAACAGCTGGCTTTTGTTTCTCTGTCTGACCTCGTTATTCTGCAGCCATGAGGCCGGTCTGGTGATGCCAGCCGAAGAGAAAATGCTCGCCGCTACGTCTTCCACACCTGCCTCACCTCAGGGAGATTTCAGCACGAGCCCTGCAAGGGCCACAACTCAAGACCGGTGACTTAGCACCCAGATTGTCTGCTGCTTAACTAGGAAGATGTAGTCAGACATGCCCTAATAAATTCGGCATTATGCGCTTTAGGCTGTGTGCCCAGGGGAAGAAAAAAAAAAGGGGGAAATAAAAGTAGAAATAAAACAAAGGTAAGTAGAGAATAATTCATTCCTGCCTATGTAAGAACAGTGGCATTAAAACAAGAGGAATGAATAAACTGTGCATAGTAAATTCATAGCATTAACACTGCAGGTCACCATATCAATGCTACAGTATGCGATATCACAGCTTTCACACGGCACATTATCATCTAATATTACACCATAGCAGACTTTACACACATAAATAAACACATTAACACACTCCGTCAGCCTGTCACTTTCAGTTTTCGTTGTGAGTTTATGTGAAAGCAGTTCTGGGAGTTCCTCTCAAGGTCATCTTAATGGACTTTAGCTTTCTCACACATACCCACTCACACAACCATACACTACCCCCAGTGCCATAAATCACATTCACACACACACGCACATCTATCACTGTGAGTGAGTCAGAATGACAAATAATACCTCCAACAATAGGTTCTATTCATCAATAAGGGCATATGTTTCTCAAGGAGGAGGGTGCTGAGATTATGCAGGGAAACATATTCAAAACAAACGTGTGTGAAAGATATTTAAAACTTTATCACAGAAAAAATTGAGGGGGACTATTTTCGGCAGCAGGAAGTCATATACTTTGTGTTTTATATGCTTATGTTCTCTGTTATGTTGACTAAAGAAAAACAGTGAGTGTCACAAAACAGAAAAACACCAGGGTTCTGATGACGTACTCTTTAAAGCATTACGAGGAGAGGGGTCTTATTTTTGTAGTCTTAGACTTCCCTCCCATAAAGAAATACAACAGAACAAGAATAATAAGCAGTCAGATATGAAAACAGCAGTTAAGGCGTACTTATTTTGAAGACTAATTAAATAAACAGTTATAGATTGTACCAGATTGATGGCAAAAACTATGATGGTAAGTGCTTTTACAAAAAAGCAGAATTCAAAGTAACTTGATAATCTACTTGTAAACAGTAAATGAAGGATATCAAACAATTATTGGTGTTCATAGAAAGTCACTGTAGATGAAGCTGATAAATTATACAGCTATGAGAGGCTCCAATAACACGTACCTGTTGCTTGGTATCCTCTTTTTTTAAAGCCAGGTCAAGTCTTTTTTTAAACAGTAACCCAAAATCCCAAATTAGCAAATCTGTAGAATTAAACTCAACATTTGTAAATTAATGCAAATTGGAGAGTATGCATTCAATCCATGGTCTGTTCTAATGTTAATAATTTGACTTAGGAAAAAAACGATGCCTTTATAAGGAAAATGTATAAAGAGTGATTCAAATTATTAAGTAAGTTCAAAATATTTAGATTTAGTTATATGTAAACATTGTTCAAATATGTTGAAAAATAATTTAATGTGTGCCACTTATATAGTGAGTAATTACTATGTAGCTATCTTTATCTGTGATCTTTTAAGTAGTAGTAAGTTACTAACCATAGACCTTTCTGGAGTCCCTGAGCTCCCTTGTCTCGTAGGTTCCTCTGAGCTGCCGTAGACGTCCTCCTGCTGTGGACGTTCCAGACTCCAGCTGATACGGACGTGCTGGACTCCAGCGGTAACAGCTTCTACTACTCATCTCATCACTATCACCGCTCCCTCTCTCTCTTATCCTCCTCTATCCCTCTTTCAAGACCCAACTTGGTCGAGGCAGATGTGTGTCTAACATGAGTCTGGTTCTGCTCGAGGTTTCTGCCTGTTAAAGGAAGTTTTTCCTCTCCGCTGTAACTAGCTAAATACTGTGAGGTGCAATGCTCATGGTGGATTAAGGTGGGGTCAGACTGAGTCTTACCCTGTCTTGGTGTTGGGTCTCTGTTCATAATTTGACATAGAGTGGTCTAGACCTGCTCTGTTTGTATAAGCGTCTTGAGATGACGTTTGTTGTGATTTGGCGCTGTACTAATAAAGATTGATTGGTTGATTGTAAACATTAAATGAATGATATCAAACAGTTATTGGTGTGTATAGAAAATGACTGTTGATGAAGCTGGTAAATTTAACAGGTATGAGATATTCCAATAACACATACCTGTTTCTTGGTAAGCTCTATTTTTAAATCCTGGTCAAGTCTTTTTTTAAACAGTAACCCCAAATCCAAAATTGGTAACTTTTTTTGAATTAACCTCAACATTGGTACATTTAGGAAAATAACAGAAATGTTTTAACATAATGAAAAAACGTTTAAAATGTGCCACTTATAGAGTAATTGATAATATGTAGCTATGTTTATCTCTGATCTTGTAAACAGTCTGAGTCAGATCTATTTGTGATCAACTGCTTTTGTAACGGCTCACATAGTTTGGAGACTCAGTTGGTGATGAGAAAACACCACTCAGATTTGTGTAACAATCAATCAATCAATCGATCAATCTTTATTTATAGCGCCAAACCACAACAAACGTTATCCTCAGACTCTTTTACAAACAGAGCAGGTCTAGACCGTACTCTATGTTATATTATTAACAAAGACCCAACATCAAGACAGGATAAGATCCAGTCCCATCTTACTGAGGAAAGATAGTGGTGAGACGGATAGTAGTCATTGATCCAGCTGGAGTCCGGCATGTCTACAGCAGCAGGCAGACTACAGCAGAGATCCAGAGGAACCTACGAGACAAGGGAGCTCAGGCACTCCAGAAAGGTCTATGGTTAGTAACTTTAATGGGACAGTTAGTTAAAGTGAGAGGGAGATAGGAGAGGTTTTCAGTTGACCAGAAAGACAACATGGATGAGGAGAGGTGGAGGAGAATCCTTGATTCAGTAATTACTGTGGGAAAACCTCGGTCACATGACTCCAGCTGTCTTGCAGTCCGTGCTGCATTCTGAAAACACGACCGGGTGTGTTGACGGACGAGAGAGCACGGAGCCGGACTGCAGCGGATCTGGTGGAGGTCATGGGTAAGAAGTACGAAACAAGTGATATTGTTTTCTTCATTGTTTTTTTGCTAGCGTTACAGCTGACCACACAACTTAGAAGTACATTTGTCACAAGATGTTCTTCTGAAATGACATTACTTTTTATTCATCCCCACATCAGGACTGTCTGCGTCTTTGCTGTTATACTTCTTAGACACTCATTTCAATGCTTGCTAAACTACGAACTCTGAAGCCTGATCTAAATCAAAGGCACATAATCCATGATTTTGGTGTCCGTAGACCTATCATGTGACCTTCTATTAGAGTCTATTTGAATATACTTAAGCAGAAATGTATGAGGCCAAATGAAGGCTAGATTGGGTCTCTGATGAGGTTCATAGTGTTAAGGCCGCCTCACCATCCAGCTCTGTTAACAATCTGCATTCAGGCACAATGCAGACTGATTACTAATCAGCGACACTAAGAAACAGCCAGCTGCTCAGCCTATCATGGCTTCCTGCAGACACACACACACATAAGAGTGGAGCGGAATACACACAGGGAGCTCAAAAACTGATTGCATCTAGGTAAGGAAGCAAGAATAATGCACTAGATGTATGTGCACACACAAAAGACGCTGACGCACATACTCTTTTTTACTTTTCCTCTCTGTTTCTCACACACTTACATGCACAAAGCACACACACTGACGCAGACCTCTAACAGCCTCCAATCAGCAGCAGTGCCATGCTGAGATGAGAGGACCACACCTCGTCCTGAAAACAAGTGAAATCAGTTTAAGGACACGTATTACCACGGTGCTCCTCGCATGTCTCCCTCCTCCTCAACCCTTCTCTGTCTTTCTCACTCCGTCTACCGTGTGCTCTCTGCCTCTCTCTCCCCCTAACTCCTGCTTTTTATTTTTCATCGTGTACCACCTGAGCTCTTCAAGGTTGCCGCCACAATTTGGGTCATTCAGCTCGGCCCCATTTCAGCCACCCTGCGCAGACACACACATACACACACATGCAATCACACACCTCCCCCTCTGTGTATTACCTGACACCGCCAGGTGGGAGAGACTCCATTACCGAGTTGAACTCTGACCCTGCTTCGACTGCCTGGCCAGAGAAAAGAGATGTGTGGTGTGTGTGTGTGTGTGTGTGTGTGTGTGTGTGTGTGTGTGTGTGTGTGTGTGTGTGTGTGTGTGTGTGTGTGTGGATGTGTTTGTGTGTGTGTGTGTGTAATAAAGAGAGAGCTGGAAAAACTGAAGATGAGAAAAAGAGAGAGAGAGAGCAGCAACTGATCTGAAATGAGGCCAGCCTAAATGTTTGTGTGTGAATAAGCATCCACATTTGTGCGTGTGTGTGTGTGTGTATGTGTGTGTGTGTAGGCATGTGTTTGTGAGCGTGCTGGGCTGGAGGTGGGTTTGCAGGGTTGCACGTGTCTCAAATGACACCCCTGGCCATTATTAAGTCCACTTTAATCCCGGGTCTCTGGCATGTTTTCTTCTCTCCATATGTTCACATTTTCCTCCTGAACTCACTTACACAACAATGCTCAGTGAGTTTGCGAACAAGCAAACATCTCATTAATATTCAAGAAATACAAGCAGTGTCTAAGTTTGGGAGTTGGCTCACATAAGCATCAAATCCCACTCAAATAACCTGCATATATTTCATAAAGAACACAATACAGAGGCAGATTCTGGCTGCTTGAAAGGCAGGAGGCACCGGGAAGGCTTGCTGCAAGTTTTCTCCAATATCGTGCAAGTTATAATGCTTCTCTTTAAAAAGGACAGAAATGTTTCTGTTTCTATGAAAGGACATCCTACAGGGACCCTAATCCAAGGATCACAGGATGCAATGGGACAGTGCTTTATTGATTTCATTGGAGTAGTGATTCTGAATTTGTTGAACCTCAGATACAGGAGGAACAATGTGGTTTTCGTCCTGGCTTTGGAACAGTGGACCAGCTCTTTACCCTTGCAGGGCTCCTGGAGGGGGCATGGGAGTTTGCCCATCCAGTCTACATGTATCAGGAGTCAGATGAAGTTTCAGGAATGTAGCATGGTGTGCTTCACAGAAACGTGGCTGCATCAGGATATTCCCGACCACAACGTCTCCATTGGCGGTTTCCAGACTGTCCGGGCAGACAGGGATAGCAGAGAGAGCGCTGTGGGCCTCCGACCATATTATCTGCACAGGGAGATCTCACATGTCATACTGGTAGCTGTTTACATCCCCCCTCTGCCAACCAGACTACGGCGTCCAATGTTCTCAACGCTGCCATAGCCAGACTCCAGACAGACCACCAGAGTGCCCTCTTCCTGATCTCCAGACAGACCACCAGAGTGCCCTCTTCCTGATCTCCAGACAGACCACCAGACCAGAGTGCCCTCTTCCTAATCTCCAGACAGACCACCAGAGTGCCCTCTTCCTGATCTCCAGACAGACCACCAGAGTGCCCTCTTCCTGATCTCCAGACAGACCACCAGACCAGAGTGCCCTCTTCCTGATCTCCAGACAGACCACCAGAGTGCCCTCTTCCTGATCTCCAGACAGACCACCAGAGTGCCCTCTTCCTAATCTCCAGACAGACAACCAGAGTGCCCTCTTCCTGATCTCCGGGGGACTTCAACCATGGATTTATTTTATACAGAGCTTGTTATTGTATTTGTATAACTTATTATGTATTAAGCAACTGTAATGACTGAATTTCCCCCCCTGGATCAATAACGTATTTCTGACTCTGATTTGATACTGTTTTGTGGACTTGGAGAAGGCCTATGATTGAGTTCCATGGGGGCTCTTGAAGGGGGTTCTGCTGCTGTTACTGCAAGCTATCCGATCCCTGTACGACCAAAGTAAGAGCTGTGTCTGTATACCTGACATGAAGTCGGACACGTCCTCAGTGCGTGTTGGCCTCCACCAGGGCTGCCTGTTGTCATCGATCCTGTTTGTAACTTTTATGGACAGGATTTCAAGGTGCGGGGGGGGGGGGGGGGGGGGGGGGGGTCTCGGGTTTGTGGGCCTCAGAATTTCACCTCAGCTTTTTGCAGACGGTGTGGTCCTGTTGGCGGTTTGCAGCTGAGTGCGAAGCGGCCATGTTTCTCTGCGGCAAAATGGCTGGGAGGGAAGGATGCTGAATGTATAATGAATGAACGAAAGAGGAGGAGAGAGATAGGTTTGAATTTATATGTATGCTGGAGGAGGCGTGGTTGAAGAGTGGTCCTGCTCTTGAAACTTTGCTATAATGCTTCACTGTAAGAGCGACCTATGGCACATTATTCAAGCTTCACCACATATAGACACCCTGGAAGGATTCTTTAGTTGAGCAGGAGGGACACCAGTGAGTCCTTTTTTTTTGTATTTTTGCCCCCAAAGTGCCACCTTATAGACTTTTCTCTTATTTTCTCTATCTTAAGGGCACCATAAGGAACACTCTATATTGTCTTCTCCACTTGAAGGCAACATTATTGTGTCTTAGGTCTGGTTTATACTTCTGCGTCCAATCAACCCTGAAGCATTCGCCATAGGTCTGCCTTGCCCTTTTCCAACACAGAAGCCTGCGCGCACCTCCTCTCAAATGTAACTATGTGTTGAAACGATGCAGACCCTGTGATTGGTCCACTTCCCAGTGTTGAATTTACAGCACATTTAAATATGCAGTATGTAGTACTCATCATACAGTACTACACTTAGGATAACACAGGCAAGCTAACCTGGATAACTAGCTAGCTTGACATACTGTATAACAGGACTAATTACCAAACACATCTCCACTGAGGTTTACAAACCGTCATATGGTAAGTATAAACCACATAGACATAAAGATAACTATATTAATATGTTACATAAATCTCTCAACACCAATTCCACATGACTCCAGCTGTCCGGAGGTCCTGCTCCGTGCTGCGTTCTGAAAACGCAACCGGTGGGTGTTGATGGATGAGAGAGCACAGAGCTAGACTGCAGCAGATCTGGTAGAAGTCATGGGATGTTATTTACCTGACTCACGGTTGGAGTTATGCTGCCTTTTTATGAATACTGTTCTGAATGCTGCAAAGACATTGAACACCTGTAAAACAGCCCATCACTAGGCTGTCATTGAGCATACTTCTTGAAGTAGTGAGCACAAAAACAAGACCGTGAGTAAGCTATGTAAGAGACTGAAAACATCAAAGTTATGTCACCAGATGTATCATCCATCCATTAGCCTGCAGGTTATTTTAATCTTTACTGTATATGTTGTATTTAAATACCAGTATACCATCACTGCCTCATTTAGACTTGTAGCCATATTTAATTCCCTTTAAGTGTGTCAGTTTAATTTTAAACTGTTGATAACATGATTATATTTAACAGGCCCTGTGAGGAGTTTTTAGCTGGTTATGAAATGGGCTGAAATTAACAGTGAAGCCTCTGCATGACCTACAAAATCTGTGTTGTTATTTTTAATGCATGTAACCACTGTGAGGGGGGAGAGGTGTCAGACCAGAGGATTAGCAGCATGCTGAAGAAACAGCATGTCGATCATTCTGAACCTTTAAAAATATAAATAACAACATTCTTTAGTAGGATTCCTATTGTGCATCCTCAGTTTCAAGCCTTATTAAGAAAAGCAATGTTACCAAAACTGAGTAGTGCATGACGAGGGCACCAGGGGGGATCGACCCTCCTGGTGCCCTTGTTACCCAAAGAAACCATGCTGAAGTGCCCTGTTGGATTCTACTGGAAGATGAAACATTACAAACTGCCTTCTCTGGTGCCCTTTCAGTGGAAAACACATTAAAAAAGTGCCCCCTTAATGCCTCTCCAATGTATAAAATGAGAAGAAGTGACCTTTGGATCAATCAATCAATCAATCAATCAATCAATCAATCAATCAATCAATCAATCAATCAATCAATCAATCAATCAATCAATCAACCAATCAATTAATCAATCAATCAATCAATCAATCAATCAATCAATTAATCAGACTTTATTTGTAAAGCGCTGTCCATGCAATGTCATTGTAACAAAGTGCTGTAGATAAAAATAATAAAAATATAATAATATAATAATATATATATATAATATGATAATATATATACATATATATATATATATATATATATATATATATATATATATATATATATATATATAAAAGACCCCCAGACCCCAAACCCACCCCACAATCCTTAGAATAAGAATTTGATATATGCAAAAAGTATTATAATAATAATAATAATAATAATAATAATAACAATAATAATAATAATGATAATGATAATAATAATAATAATAATGATAATGATAATAATAACAATAGTTATATTTAGAATAATAATAATAATAATAATAATAATAATAATAATAATAATAATAATAATAATAATAAATGATAATAATAATAATAATAATAATAATAATAATAATAATAATAATAATAATAATAATAGAAAATATACAAATAAATAAAAATAAAAAAGATGTTGCTGAACGAACTGAGGAAATGCTCTCATGATATCTTAATGAGGAAACACTGGAGTTAAAATTAGATGTTAAAACCTAACACAGGAAATTAAACTCACCAAAATAAAATTCATTTCTAAGATAATGAAAAACTAAAATATTAAATCAGTAAAAGAAAATAGGATGCTGCACTAAAAAATCAACTAAAATGTGAACTATATAATAATAAATTAAGTGAGACTGAATAAAACTGCTATAAGAATAAGACTCAGTTAAATATACATGTAGATACACAATGCAACAATTCTCAAAGCAGAATGCCATATTTCTATTTTTTGTACTATTTAACTTCTATTTTTATAATGTAAAACTACCTCTGCAACTCACCACTGCACTTTATCATATTATTTTAGCCTGTACATATTAGTCAAGCCTATTTGTTGTTTCTTTGTATTTATAGCTAAGGTTATTGTTATTATATTTTTTATTTTTATTTTTATTTTTAATTTTTATTTTAGTTCTTATTCTTATTCCTATTCTGCCTTGTACAAAGAGAGCACAGTTTACTGAAGTCAAATTCCTTGTGTGTTCAAGCATACTTGGCAAATAAAGCTGATTCTGATCCTGATCCTGATTCTGATTCTAAAAGGGAGACTAAAAAGGTCAGTCTTGAGTTTGCTTTTTAAAAAAAAATTCGCTCTGCCCTCTGGATTACCTCTGTGTGACTTTGTCAGTAACATGAAAAAGTGCCCTCTGGATGCCCATGTAGTGAATGTTATACGTTATGATCATTACGTAATATAATCAATGATATTGAAATATGTTGTGTTTGGTTTTCCTTTTTCATGATTTAATTTCCACCACACTTGGTCATAATGTATTCACCACAGTGCAGGGAATAAGTGTTAGACACTCAAAATGAGCCCTGAGCTGTGAGTCCCGGGTGTTTGAAAGGACACAGTTGTTTTGAGGTTATCAGTCTGAGTACGCCACTGATCTCAAGTTTGAATGAAGTTGTGTCAGCTGACGTAATTTCAATAAGATTGATCAGCGTACGTCGGGACTGAGGGTAAGAAGAAGAAGAGGGAAACATAAAGTAAACCTCTGGAGGGGAAGTTTAGAGGGGTTTTTTTGGTCATTCAGCTGAGCTGTAATATTTTAATCAGGATTTATTTTAATGTGCATAAATTAATTATCAGTAATGATTATCATAGACTGCATTAGTGTAGTTAGCACAGAGGGTTTCAGTAGACCATGGCTAATGCTGCTTCAGAGGCATTTCCAGTCTGATGGAAGGCTCTGAATATTGATCAGATTTAAAGTAGTGAACGTATAAAACCAGCTGCTTTGGTGTATGCATTAAAGAGAACATTT
Organism: Notolabrus celidotus; assembly: GCF_009762535.1. Classification (NCBI taxonomy): domain Eukaryota; kingdom Metazoa; phylum Chordata; class Actinopteri; order Labriformes; family Labridae; genus Notolabrus; species Notolabrus celidotus. The sequence continues at coordinate 26,263,258 of NC_048294.1, read as the reverse complement.
CAGCTGTGCTCTTATTTTATGTAATCACCAATAGAGAACTATTGATTCCTTCCCATCAATGACACCAGACTCACAGTCTGTGTCAGTAAAGGTCACCAGTGAATGGATCAGCACTCATTATGGGTAGAGACAGAGAGCAGGGAGAGGCAGACACACCGTGTGACAGACTGACTTCATGTATAGACAGCATACAGTCATACATACAAACAGGAGGAATGTGTGTGGTGGACAAACTTATATTGAGGTCAGGAAGGTTGAGGTGACCAAATGGAGGTGATTCAGGCATCTCATATAGGAGAGCAGAGATAGAGGGAGAGAGCAGAGAGAGGAACAGACAGGCAGATAGCAGACAGTCAGCAGGGAAATTACTGTTGGGTGCAGAGAAGGAGAAGTCGGCCAGCACTGGGAGAACGGTAAAATGTCAACTCAACACACACATTATGAAACACACAGATAGAGGTAGGAGAGGGGGAGGAGGAGGGAGGACAGGTGGGGGAGGGGTTTGCACAACAAGTACATCAAGTCACCCTGGCTGAGGTAAAGTTATATGCAAAGAAGCCATACATTAGAGTTCTGGGGATGTGTCTTAATGAGGAGTGGGAGTCAAGATGTAAAGCACAAACACACACATGCAGCGCGTACGCTCCCAGTGACAAACGCACACTGTAATGGCAGCTCCAGGCGCTGCAAATGACAACGTCAAGAGCGCCAATTACCACGGCGACTGATCTGACTACCATTTTTCCTGCCTCTGTCAAATGCACTCTGTCAAACCGCCACCTCCCCCAACTTCAAACACACACACACACACACACACAGATGCACATACAACCAAGATACAGAATGCATAGAGGAAAAGACCTCCATGTGCAGAAAAGCTCTTCCTATTTCTTTCTTGCCTCCTTATAACGACACACATACACACACACACATGCACACACACGCTCTCTCTCCTTCTGCCCGTCACAGCAGCCCTGGCGCGCTGCAGAGAGAGGCAGGAGGCCACATTTAGAAAACAGAAGGGGGCTGTTGCTCTGCTTCTTCGGAGAGCTCACACCGAGTTTTGGCCACATTTCTTCTTCTCTTCCTCTCTTTGCTGTAGCCGTGCACCGCTGAGGAAGTTTGTGTTGTAAACAGAGGCTGAGGAGGGCCGTGCTACAAAGAAAGGAACAACAGTTTGGCTTCATGTTCTCGTCCTGATTATGATGGTAATACATGATATCCCTGTTTTTCCAACCATCCTCCATATTTGGCCCTGAAACAAACAGTGTTGTATTGTTTTGACATTACACTTCCTACTCATCAGTCCACAGAGTTGCCAGAAGCCTACTGCCTTGTTTTAAGTCTTTCCTCGAGATCCGGTTCATGAAGTTTGATATACTGGGGGAGTCTCTCTTGTCTTGTCAGCCGATGGCAGTTTTTAATCTCTGTTTTACCAGCAGTTTTACTTCTCTTCATCCTTGACTGAGTGCAAAAAGAAAGTTACCAAATATATAACCATAAACACAAGAAAGCCCTATAAAACCATATACTGTGTGTTGATGAAGCTCAAAGTGGCATTCAGTGGCTATAAGTTGAATCAAATGTGTAACTTGCAGACAGTTGTTCTTGTGTATTCTTCATGTTCAGAGACTTTTATTTTGAAATTTTATTTTGGAGGCAGGGGTTGTTTCCGCTTCCTATTTACTGCATGTTCACTGCGATCATCCAACATGCAGTTGTTACCAGTGCTGAGGTCATTGATGATGTGGAAAGTGTTTCCTCTGACTTACATGTCCTTTTTGATAAAGCTTATAGTTAAGCTGGATCAGGCTTGGACCAGCTTTTGTCATGCTGCTATAGGCCTAGACTGCCGGGGGAACTGGCACACTGACACACTGGGATCCTAGCTCACCTTCTTCCCCCCAACCCCTTCATCACTTATTTTAACTCTGCCTGTCCCATTAAAGTTACTAACCATAGACCTTTCTGGAGTCCCTGAGCTCCATTGTCTCGTAGGTTCCTCTGAGCTGACGTAGTCGTCCTCCTGCTGTGGACGATCTGGACTCCAGCTGATACGGACGTGCTGGACTCCAGCGGCAACAGCTTCTACGACTCGTCTCATCACTATCACCTCTCTCTCTTACTCCCCTCTATCTGTCTTTCCAGACCCAACTCAGTCGAGGCATGATGGCTGTCTAACATGAGTCTGGTTCTGCCTGAGGTTTCTGCCTGTTAAAGGAAGTTTTTCCTCACCACTGTAACTAGCTAAATACTGCGATGTGCAATGGTCATGGTGGATTAAGGTGGGGTCAGACTGAGTCTTACCCTGTCTTGGTGTTGGGTCTCTGTTCATAATTTGACATAGTGTGGTCTAGACCTCCTATGTTTGTAAAAGCGTCTTGAGATAACGTTTGTTGTGATTTGGCGCTATACAAATAAAGATTGATTGATTGACTTACATGTCCGCTGCGGTCTCTGCTCCATCAACACCCACCGGTTGCGTTTTCAGAATGCAGGACCGCCAGAGTCATGTGACCGAGGTTTTCCTGCAGTAATCACTGAATCAAGGATTCTCCTCCTCCTCTCCTCATCCATGTTGTCTTTCTGGTCCTCTGAAAACCTCTGACCTGTTGACTCCAGGCCTGGCTCTGCTCATCATGACGGTTTGTTGTTGTAGTTAAAGCTCCAGTGAGGAGTTTTTGAGTGGTCATGAAATGGACTGAAATACCTAGAAAAGGTATTGATAATTTCTGTTTTGTTATTTTAAAGCCTGAAATCGCTGTGAGAGGGTAGGTGTCAGATGAGGTGATTGCCAACACGTCAATAAAAACCCTTTTTCTGCAGTAAATATTCTTAGTGAGTGAAATAGTTGACTGTTAGTTGAAAGCAGGAGATGACATAATTTACACATGTACAGGACAAAATAAGCAAGATCACTTAGTCCACAAGGGGGCACCAAAGTCACACAGAGTGTTTTATTCTGAAAATTAACCGGATGTTTTCATTTTGTTTTGGTGAAACCTGACTTCCTGTCCCGCTCCATCTGTTCTGTTGAGATTGTTGCGTCATGCTCCCACTTCCACCAAGAATAGAAGTCTTGTGTATCTGGTCCGGAGGACTCCGACCAGCCGGATCAGAGACGCAGCCGGAACACAACGGAGCGGATCCAGTGGAAGTTAACACATTGACTAGAATAGAAACCTATCAGATCCGGTGCTGTGACGGATCAGAGATGGACCGGACATGGATCAGGTGGAATTCGGTTGTAACGTATACGCTTGTGATACTTTGTGCTGGAGTCATCATGTCTATACGATATTATCTCCTCTTACGGTTGTTTCTGGTAAACTTACTGTGGTTGTTGAATCGACACTTGGCAATTAGTGCTAATGCTAGCTGTGGCTTCTGCTGCATTGTTCCATATATCCTGTTTGCAATGAAAACTTTCAGATGACTAAAAGATTTGTTGAACTTGAGGCTTTCATTCCTCCTCTGGAAAGACCTGTTGCACATGTTTTGCAAGTTGCGATCGTGTTGTCGTTTAAAACAGGGAAGTACATAGTCACAGGGGATGCCATTTGTAGGCTCTTACCAGTTGTTCTTGTCCATTATTGGTTGCTTTTTTATGAAAATTATAAATAATATAAAAATATCTGCTATATCTGCCTGACATATTTTGAGTATCATATATTTAAAACGATGTTAAAAAAAGCTCAACACTTCCTTCATATCTGTGTCTGCTTGCACTTGTTTGAGTGCTATTGCATAAAACAGCTGAAACCTTTTGTATGTCTCCATAAGGAGGACAAAAAAAGTCCAGCAAGTTGCCTGAGACAGTTCCCAAAGTGGGCTGTTACACACAGTCGGCAGTACCGGCACTGGTCACTGAACGTCTCCTTTCCTGCTGGCACTTTTCACAAACTGTTGGTAGTCTCCTCTGCCCTCCTCACATCAGGATCTCTGAGTTAACAATGGCCCTGAAGAAACTACATCACAGAGGTGATACTTCATGATGCTCACCTGTTCCTTGTCTGCCCCTGCCTCTTGTCCTATTTTGGCTGGGATAAATGAGGCACCAATATGGTGGCTGCCAAAAGATGCCTGCAGCAGAGCAAGCTTGTTATTAATAGCCAATAACACAGTGCAATAATAATTTGCATTGGTTATGCAGATGATCTTTTATCCTCTGTGCAGCCCTCTATCAGGTTACAAACATACATCGAACAGTTAGAGTCAAACTTCTATGTATCTTATCATTGCTTGGAAAAACCTCAAAGTGCACACAGTGAAGCTGGCCAGAGACAGTAACATTACACATAACCTAACAACAATTTTGACCAGGCTTTAAAAATAGAGCAAAGAGAAACACAGTGGAGAGGGGAGAAACTGAAGACATCAGGACATTGTATCCGTGTCGTCACCCATCTGTTACTGAAGCACTGTTTTGAAGCTGATCGTCAGCCGGAGCCATATTGGAAATGTTGAGCTCAACCAAACTTCTGCCGAGCTAGTGTGAGGTAAAGAGGCGGGGCTTTAGCCTCCTCACTAACCAAGCGGCAACCTCCGGTCTCAAAATATGAAGCCCATGCGGAAGTGATGTAAACTGCAGTTCATGGAGCGTCCGCTTGAGGCTGACTGCAGAAACACCAGAAACCACATACACACCCATTCAAAGAGACGATCTTTACAGCAGAAATAAACATGTTTACAGCCTGGTTCAAAAAACGGCATTGGTCTACATAGCTACTTTCTCTATCGGCACACACTGTACGGGGGGTACATTATTTCTAATGCAACGGTTCAGAAGATATTAAGATTACAAGTGTTTCCCCAAATAAGGACATGACTGACTTGATTGACAGGCAGGAACACATAGCTGTTGGGTAGGAGGCTCAAACCCCGCCCCTTTACCTCACACTAAGTTAGGTTAGGTTCAGTATTTCCAATATGGCTGCCGCCGCCGACTGGTTTCAAAACAGCGCCCAGGAACAGATGGGTGATGTTACGGATACTACCGCTATTATTTATACAGTCTATGTCACTAGCAGCTACAGTGTTCCCGCCTGTCAATCAAGTCAGCTGAGCCTCTCATAATGGAAAACTTGTAACCTTAATATCTTCAAAACTGCCCTGTTATAAATACATTTCCCCCCGTACAGTGTGTGCTGATAGAGAAATGAGCTATCCAGAACACACTCGTCTTTTGAACCAGGCTGTAAACATGTTTATTTCTGCTGTAAAGATCGTCTCTTTGAATGGGTTTCTGGTGTTTCTGCAGCCAGCCTCAAGTCGACACTCGATGAACTGCAGTTTTTAACACTTCTGCATGGGCTTCAATTCTCGCTGCCGGAGGTTGCCGCTTGGTTGTGACCAGTGATGCTTAACTCCTGCAGGGAACAATGCATTTGAGCTTACAGTGCCTGCATGAAACAGAGAAACACATCACACTGGAAATCCTGAGAAGTGCACATGCTGTCACATTAACCAGGGATCACTGGACATCAGTGAGTCATGAAATCTTTCCACCATGTGCACGCCATGTTGACACTGATTGGACATATTGAACATGCACTCCTGTATATGTCCTAATGTGTACAGTGCTATCCTTTAATACACTATGAAGCGTGTGCACAGTCGCCTAAACTTGAATAATACAACTTCAGACATGCAGTTCTAAATATTAATAATTGTGGTGACTATTAAATTGAAATTCTGTGATTAATCCAGTTTAAAAAATAGGGTTTACAGCCCTAGAGGATAAAGAAAAATAGGAAATTAAAGGAATATAAGGCCATCCTTGCCTGATAACTTATTACATCAAACTCATTTTGGTTTTATAATATTATTCTTACTAGTCATCCAGAATGTTCAATAATTGATTCTGATTGGTCAAAACCACTCGACAACAGTTATAAATCTGAACAGCAAAGGCAAGACTAGGGATTAACATGTAATGATTAATGCAATTTTTAACAGTAAAGCAGGATAATGTTTAGATTTTAACGTGAATTAAAATGCTAAGTTTAATGTTAAATCCACCCCCAAGTAGGCTGATAAGAGAACCGTTGTCCTGGGATCGCTATCAACTGTAGAACCTGAGGGACTATTTCTTTTAGCTGTACAAATAAATCCTCTGTAGATCAATACTTGGTGTCAACCTGTTTGTATATTTGTTTGATAGCTGGGTAATAAGCAGGTGAATGGTTATGCCAAATAACTTTGTGTCAGGGTGTCATTCACACTGTTGGAATTTCACATAATCACAAGCTACCTTCACATTATCCATACATGTGGTCGATATAAGAATGATGTGTGTAATAAATGTTTCATATCTATCAATCAATCTTTATTTGTAAAGGACCAAATCACAACAAACAATATCTTAAGACTCTTTTCAAACAGAGCAGGTCTAGACCGTACTCTGTTCTATTATTAACAAAGACCCAACATCAAGACAGGATCAGATCCAGTCCCATCTTACAGACAGGACTCAGTCTGATCTCATCTTAATCCACCATGAGCAGAGCACTTTGCAGCATTTAGCAAGTTACAGTGGCAAGGACAAACTTCCTTTAACAGGCAGAAGAGAGAGAGAGAGAGAGAGAGAGAGAGAGAGAGAGAGAGTAACATATGTTTTTAGCAATTATTTTGCTGTCTTAACAAAAAAACATTTTTTAGCCAGGAAAAGCTAGCCAGCTTTCAGCTCTGTGCCAGATTTTCAGAGTAAAATGTTTATTTTTTTTAGGGTTCATGAAGTCAAAAGAGCGGGAGCCTTTTTTCCAACTTACCAGAGAAATTATCTACAATATTCAAAATCACTGAATCTGAAAGGGCCAGGTTTTTAAGTGGACATACATTGATATGATGGCAACGAGCAGTACAGGGAAACCCATTAAGAGACTGATGGAGATGTTGGGCTGTAAAATCAACCTGACTTGACAATGTTGTTCCTATCAATACAAATGTGTAATCAATTATTCAAATACCTAATCAATCAACGAGCATCAGCTACAGATAAAGATGTCAGAGAAAGGACAGACACATATATCAGGGAACCAATAATCAGCCTGACCTCAGCACAGAGCGATGTGGTTTTCATGGGGCTCGTTCTGTTCCTGTTTACCCTTGTTAGTTTGGTATCTGCTCCCTCAGCAGTATATCATGATATCTTGAACCCTGAAGTTTCTATCTTTATTTTTCTCTGCTTTCAATCTAGTTTGGCGTATTTGCTCCTCTCCCTGTTTGTCTCCATCTGTTTGCATTCTGCTGTTTTCACTCTGTTTATTGACCTTTGCTTTCTGTCTGTCTGCTCATCTGTCTTCTTTGTCGTACTCTTACCTTTTCTTCCTGTCTGTCTGACTCCAATTTACTCTCTATATCTGTACCATCCAATCACACACTTTCACATTCACACATGCTGTCCTTATACCTACACCTATTCTCTGCCGGGGATGAATCAACTCACAGGTCTGCTGCTTTAGTCAATGGTGTGTAGATGTGTTTATGTGTGTATGTGTGTGTGTGTGCAGGCGTGTATCCATTGTTAATTAACCCCCTTCACCCTTACCAACCCCCGCAGGAGTGGCTGTGTGCTGAGCTCGATCCCTCAGCCCCAGCTTGCTAATCCACACCTGAGTCTTACACACACACACACACACATATATACAATCGCAGCAATCACACACATACACACATATCACATGGTGAGTGGTTTTAAGGTGTGAAAGATATGTCACTTGTATAAATATGTCTTTGTGTGAGAACACAGGAGCATATCAGCACTGCAACACCTGTGCAACACGGGTTGGTGTGTGTATCTGTGTGTGATATCACACAGTCTGAGCTGGAACGCATTATGCACACCTGGGAGATTTTCAGACTCATACACCCAATTACACAAAAAAGTAGACGTACACACACCACAAGTATACAGGCAGGCAAACACACACACACACACACACACACACACACACACACACACACACTCCTGGCCAGGCGCACCTGAGTGCTGGTCGTCTGGCTGCCGCTGCGGCGTGATGTGCCAGAAAAGAGGCCGAAGCGTGCTGTTACGCAACCCGCTAAGGACGTCAACTGAGTCTCTTGATGGCACAAAAATACACACACACACAAACCCACAAAAAACTCACCAAAGGCTGGGTCTGGATTACAGCTCTCGGCCTCTTTGTGTGGACACCAGACATGGGTGCCATGCTGCCAATGCAAATGCCAGATACCCAGATGCCATCCAGTGTGTGTGTGTGTGTGTGTGTGTGTATGTTTTGGGCAGGAGAAGAGCGACACACAATTAGAAACACACGTAGTGAGCTTGACTGGTGAGCAAACAAGTGGCACGCATGTTTTCGGCAGGCTTTGGTCATGATGCAGAGTCGGGCAAATGTATGCATACTTAAAATGGTCACATACACGTGCAAATGAATATGCACACACAGGCACATAAACACACATGCACACACACATGGTCTCCATTGTGACTGATTACAAATGTAATTGTCTCTCTAGTGTTTTTGTTTTGCCATTATGTGCCCTCTCTACACTCTCCTGTTTAAATGCCCAAAACTGTGTGTGTGTAAGCATCCACATTTGTGTGTGCGTGTGTGTGTGTGTGAGTGTGCGTGTGTGTGTGTGTGTGTGTGGGTGTGTGTGTGTGTGGGTGTGTGTGTAAATGAGTGCAAGTATAGGCATGTGTGCCATTTCAATCCCCTCACTTGGACGCCCACAAAAACGCTTGTCCTGAAAAGAGTCCTGCTGTTGATGTGATTGTTTTATGGCTGTTTCCATATTTGGGCAGATTCAATATTCCATTCTACTGTCTGGCTTGCCAGCAGCTTTGTCCATGCTATTTGCCTTTCCCTGTCATTCAGGAATGCCTGGGCCCATTCAAACCTAAACACAGCTTGTGTTTATACCACCAGCCTTGTGAAACATTGGACCTGTTAATACACTCGAGAATTATCCTAAAACAAATAACTTTCAATCGTCAAGGTCAGGGGACTATGAAAATATGTGATCCCTGCGCTCCTCACTCCTCGCTCCTCTCGGTGGTGATGTTGAATGTTATGAGCTTGGCCAGCAGCAGAGCATTTTATAGAGCCCATATTAGGGTTGGACGGTGATCAGGATGTTATTGAATGTGTGTCTGGCCTGCTAAATCCGTTCACTGGGCGACAGAGCCAGCTCCGTCAGAGAGGGCTAAACAGCCCTCAAAAGTAGATCTTGCTGAGCTATAGCTCTCTCTACACTCAATTTCACTTCATTTGAGAATGCTGCGCCAGCACAAGTGAAAAGTCATTGTCAGGAGGGAATAAAGGAGTACATTTCAGCGGCCAATCGCAGCCCAGGGAGGCTTCCAGAAGTGTCTGCTTTATGAGTGCAGTCTTTGGGAAAGTATCCTCTGTTGAACCTGCACTGACCGGGCACAGGTGTCCAGGTTTAATGAAAAGGCAGTGTGTGACAAAGAGGACTCTTTCATCCATTGTCACTTATGTTAGTTATTTTACATCAATCTTTTAAAATCAACTTTTATTTGTTTAGTTCAAATATATATTAACCATTAACTTCTCTAAATTACATAAAACACAATGCTATCCCGGGTCTGTTTGTGGTATTCCACCATATCTAAATACAGGTTGAGAGCAATGACAGACAAATGTTGATGATATTCAAATTACCTTTATTAATAGTTTTGTTGCAGAGTCTCCTGAGCAAAGTCTTCCAGTAAACTTACCTGCAGCTGGAGATCTGAATCAAAGGGGGGTGTCCCTGCACGTCCACGCCATTTAACCTTTCTGTGACGTGATAGATAGGCGTGTTTGGGCCGCAGGAACTTTACCCCTGAACTACATGCGTTTCAACCAGTGGACCCAGGGTCTAAATTTAGTTCAGGGGTAGATAATCTCCCCCCATAAAAAGCCCCTGCAAGGGGGTTAGTACTTTTTAAAGGTCCCGGGGGGCGGGGCCTGCAATGCTGAACGTTTCTGATTGGTAGATTAACCGCAGTGTTTTTATTCTGCCCTCCGTCCACAATAACATCACACACATCTGTGATTCTCTTGATTTCTCTTTCTTTCATTAGTTTTGATTTGTTCTATCTTTTTTGTATGTGTGTGTACTTTTCAAAAGAAGAAGCTGTGATTCTCTTGATTTAGCAGCTTGTAACAGTAGTCTTCTCTCAGCCCACCATGAATGTGTCTCTCCCGGTGTTACGGTTTTAAAAGTGACCCTGTAAACTGGAGACCTTCAGCTGAACGTGTCAGTGTTTGTGGAGTTTACACAGCTGTTGAAACACAGAGGGAGTTCCTGGGAATGCAAACTAGTTTAGTTTTTATTAAGATTTCAAAATATCCTCATCAGATATTTAATGATGGTCTAAAGACGTTTATGAGGGATGCATCCGGCTGAAAGTCTCCAGTTAACAGGGTCGCTGTTTAAACCAAAACACCGGCCGATCTCTGCGATCACGGCTTTTTGAGTTCGAAAGGATTTTAAAGCCGTGTTGAAACGTCTTTGCTACTCGCACTTATCTCCTCTCACATGTTGATTCAGTGAATCCATCTGTGATGAAATATAGCACCATCTAAAACAGAGCATGAATGGCATTCCTCTTTGTTTTACTGCCCTCTACTGGTCTGGTGGTGTAGTGCATTTACTTTTTTTTCTCCATACGTCACTGGCCTGATTTGCACAATCTACCCGGGACTTCAGCCCGTGGTCGAAATGCAGACAACAATAGGGGCACAGGAACCTTTTAGTTCAGCGTAAAGTAGTTCTGGGGGCTAAAAGACCCCAGAACTCTTGGTCGAAATGCTGATGTTATAGTTGTTACCATGTCAGTGGGGGAAGCTGCCAACAGTATTAAAGTACTCTTCTCCAATGTGCGCTCAATAGTATGCAAAAAAAAAAACCTGCATGTTGTGATGCATTCAAGAACCGCTGGAAGTTTGATTATCTAGTGAGTATGTTGTCTATGTGTGTTTGTTTCATCATGCTTGTAATGAGTAGAGTGTTCAACCCTGTAGGGGAGGATAGTTGTGCCAAGTGTTGGTGATGGGTAATGCATGCCTCTATAAATTGAAGAGGCTGTGGGAAGCCAAGGGGGGAAACAGTCAGTAAAGGAAACCGGGATCTCCTTTGTCATGAGTTTAGTTATTCATGGTTCTTTTCTTTAAATTTGATTCTTTTTCTTCACATTTTCTTGTTTTATTTGCTTCCTGGTTGCACCTGTAAATGAATATCCACTACAACCTTCATTAAGTGTTCTGAGGCTGCCTCCTACTTCACCATAAACCTTCTGGCTAAACTTTCCTACAAATTGAAAGTGGTAAAAAAAAAAAACACAGGAAGAGACTTTAGTATTAGAGTATTTCAAAATCATAGAATAAAATACACCAGCTCCTGCTTTTCTTAGCTGGTGAATAAGACTTAAAATTCTCAGAATCCATCCATGACAGAAAACAGACCACTCGTCTTTTTGCTCCAACTGTTCTTCAAAAGCCTTTTTTTTATTTTTCCTTTACTTTGATTTTTCTTTCCCAACAACCAAAGCATGAAGTGTATCAGGAAGCACTTAGCCACTTTGCAGTAATAGCTCAGCCAGCTTGTCTTAACGTAGTTACAGAATAATGGTCAATACATTACAGAGAAAAGCTGCAGTTGTACAAGCAGCTGGAAGGGTTGGAATTAAATTGGTTTGTTCAAATTGAAGCAGCTTGTTAACTTTAACTGAAAGTATGCTCCTGCATGGGGAGAACATTTTCAGTGTCACTCTATGTTGGACACACTTTGTGGTGTATTTGTGCAGCTAGAATACTTATCACCACATGTACAGTGGATATCAAAAGTCTACACACCCTGTTAAAATGCCAGGTTTTCTGATGTACAAAAAATGAGACCAAGATAAATCATGTCAGAACTTTTCCCACCTTCAATGTGACCTATAACAGGAACAATTCAACTGAAGAAACATTAAAATCTTTTAGGGGGAAGAATAAAAAATAAAACAATAAAATAATGTGGTTTCATAAGTGTACACACCCTTTAACTAATAATTGTTTGCAGCACCTTTTGATTTTATTACAGCACTCTGTTTTTCTGTAGGAGTCTGTTAGCATGGCACATCTTGACGTGGTGATATTTCCCCATTCTTCTTTATAAAAAAAGCTCCAAATCCATCAGATAGTGAGGGCATCTCCTGTGCACAGCCCTCTTCAGACCACCCCACAGATATTCAGCTGGATTCAGGTCTGAACTCTGGCTGGGCCATTCCAAAACTTTAATCTTCTTCTGGTGAAGCCATGCTGTTGTTGATTTGGATGTATGCTTTGGTTTGTTGTCGTGTTGAAAGGTGAAATTCCTCTTCATCTTCATCTTTCTAACGGAGGCCTGGAGGTTATGTGTTAAACTCTCTGGTGTTTGGAACTGTTCATACTTCCCTCAACCTTTGTCACGACCCAAAAATCACAGGAGACTGGACTCAAACGCACAACAAAACACAAGGATGCAGTGAACAAAAAGTTTACTTCCTTAAAGCAAAAAAGAAACGCCAAACAAAACCAAGATGTCACAAGGAGAGGCAATGACAAACTGGCACAGAAGGCTGTGAAGATAGAGGCTGTTTTTGAAACGGCCTGCTACATACTACCTACTAATGTAGCAGGCAGTAGATACTGCCTGCTACATACTGCGTTTGAGTTTAGAATGTAGTATGACTGTTCTGTTGGATCTGTGTTGCAGTACGCTGGGCCAGACGTCACTGTATTTCCGGTTTCAGAAAGCGGAAGTAAACAACGGACAGGCTGATAGAGAAAGTGCTTCTTTAGCATCACTTAGGATTTAAAAAGTTAGGAAGTGGTTTTTATAAAACTGAGTTCCCCCCATCAAAAAAAGAAGAGAAAAGAAAAAAGCAGAACGAGCGCTGTGCATTGTGGGAAACAGTACGCGAGGCAGACTGGTCCAATATATACTGAGACATTTTCCTGAATCAGTAGACATCCGGGGAGTTTTGGTATACTGCAGATTTTGCTCTTGTTCACATACTACTTACTACATACTGAATTTTGGCCAAATCAGTACGTACTGCTAGTATAATAAGTGGTTTCGAAAACAGCCAAAGACTAAACACTGAAGGGGAGGGGAGACAATGAGACACGGCTGCAGACAATCATGGCAGGGAAGACAATCAACAGGCGGGGAACACATGAGGGCAGGAGGTGGAGTATCTGAAACAAGAGGAGAGGTAAGAATGCACAGTAACACAACAATGACAAAACAAATACAACTTAAGCAACAGAGATGGACATGACAACCTTGACTGAGGCCCTGGTTCCAGCTGAAGACAAACAGGCCCACAGCATGATGCTGCCCCCACCATGCCTCTCTGTGGGTCTGGTGTTCTTTATGTGATGTGCAGTGTTGTTTTTATGACAAACATACCTTTTAGAATTATGGCCAAAAAGTTCAACCTTGGTTTGATCACACCATAAAACATTTGATGCTTTTGGGGGACTTCATGTATGTTTTTGAAACATGTTGCCGGGCTTGGATGTTTTTCTTCATAAGAAAAGTCTTCCGTCTTGCCACCCTACCCATAACAGAAACATATGAAGAATAGGAGAGATGTTGTCACATGTAGTACACAGACAGTACTAGTCAGAAACCCCTGCAGCTCCTTTAATGTTGCTGTACAGTCATGGCCAAAAGTTTTGAGAATGACACAACTATTAATTTTCACAAAGTCTGCTGTTTCAGTTTTTATAATGGCAATTTGCATATACTCCAGAATGTTATGAGGAGTGATCAGCTCAACTGCAATTAATTGCAAAGTCCCTCTTTGCCTTGAAAATGAACTTTACCACCAAAAACAAATTTCCACTGCATTTCAGCCCTGCCACAAAAGGACCAGCTAACATCATTTCAATGACACACAGGTGTCACACACATTAACACAGGTGTGGGTGTTGATGAGGACAAGGCTGGCGATCAATCTGTCATGATGAGTGACTGGACACTTTAAAAAGAAGATGGTGCATGACACCATTGTTCCTCATCTGTTAGCCATGGTTACCTGCAAGGAAACACGTGCAGCCATCATTGCATTGCACAAAAAGGGCCTAACAGGGAAGTTTATAGCAGCGGGTAAGATTGCACCTCAGTCAACCATCTATCGAATTATCAAGAACTTCAAGGAGAGAGGTTCAATTGTTGCCAAACAGGCTCCAGGGCGCCCAAGAAAGTCCAGCAAGCGCCAGGACCGTCTCCTGAAGGTGTTACAGCTGCGGGATCGGGCCACCACCAGTGCAGAGCTTGCTCAGGAATGGCAGCAGGCAGGTGTGAGTGCATCTGCACGCACAGTGAGGCGAAGACTTTTGGAGGAAGGCCTGGTGTCAAGGAGGGCAGCAAAGAAGCCACTTCTCTCCAGTAAAAACATCAGGGACAGACTGATATTCTACAGAAGGTACAGGGACTGGACTGCTGAGGACTGGGGTAAAGTCATGTTCTCTGATGAATCCCCTTTCCGATTGTTTGGGGCATCTGGAGGAAGGCTTGTTCGGAGAAGACGAGGTGAGCGCTACCATCAGTCCTGTCTCTTGCCAACAGTGAAGCATCCTGAGACCATTCATGTGTGGGGTTGCTTTTCGGTCAAGGGAGTGGGCTCTCTCACAATCTTGCCTAAAAACACAGCCATGAATAAAGAATGGTACCAGAACGTCCTCCGAGAGCAACTTCTCCTAACCATCCAAGGGCAGTTTGGTGATGAAGAATGCCTTTTCCAGCATGATGGAGCACCTTGCCATAAAGCAAAAGTCATAACAAAATGGCTCGGGGAACAAAACATTAAGATTTTGGGCCCTTGGCCAGGAAACTCCCCAGATCTTAATCCCATTGAGAACTTGTGGTCAATCCTCAAGAGGCGGGTGGACAATCAAAAACCCACAAATTCTGACAAACTCCAAGCATTGATTATGCAAGAATGGACTGCCATCAGTCAGGATTTGGTCCAGAAGTTGATTGACAGCATGCCAGGGAGAATTGCAGAGGTCTTGAAAAGAAGGGTCAACACTGCAAATATTGACTTATTGCATGAATTCTGTGTAATTCTCAATAAAAGCTTTTGATACTTATGAAATGCTTCTAATTGTATTTCATTATACCATAGAAACATCTGACAAAAACACCTAAAAACCCTGAAGCAGCAGACTTTGTGAAAATGTAATATTTGTGTCATTCTCAAAACTTTTGGCCATGACTGTAGGCCTCTTGGAAGCCTCCCTGAACAGTCTTCTTCTGGTCTTTTCATCAGTTTTGGAGGGATGTCCAGTTCTTGGTAAAATCACTGTTGTTCCATATTTTCTCCACTTGATGATGACGGTCTTCACTGTGGTCCATGGTATATCTAATGCCTTGGAACATGTTTGTACCCTTCTCCTGACTGATACCTTTCAACAATGAGATCCCTCTGCTGCTTTGGAAGCTCTCTGTGGACCATGGCTTTTGCTGTAAGATGAACTGTGGAAATGTGATGAAAATCCTCCTAGAACAGCTGATCTTTATTTGGATTAATCAAAGTCACTTTAAATTATGACAGGTGGATACTGACTACTATTTGTCATGAGTTTGAATGTGATTGGTTCATTCTGAACACAGCCACATCCCCAGTTATAAGAGGGTGTGTACACTTATGCAACCACATTATTTTAGTTTTTTAGTTTGAAGTCTTCCCCCTAAAAGATTTTAATTTTCTTTCAGTTGAATTGTTCATGTTATAGGTCACATTGAATAGCAATAGCAATTTTATTTATAAAGCACATTTCATGACACATAAGTTCAATGTGCTTTACATGGGGAATTAAAAACATAAAGACATTTTTCCAAATAGAATAAATAAAAACAGAAAAACAATAGATACACCCAACATACATCAGACTCAGCAATCAAATAAACAGCAGTTGTTGCTGCACATGCATCCAGTCACATCAGTCATCATATCATTCATATGCTTGTGAATATATATGTTTTCAGTCTTTTTTTAAAAGTGGAGACAGTTGTTATGGACCTGAGGTCAGCAGGCAGTTTGTTCCAAAAAGATGGACCACAGTAACTAAAGGCCCCTTCACCAGACCTAGATTTAACCATGGGTACATTTAAAAGACCTCCACCTGCTGACCTAAGGACCCTGGTTGGGTTATACACTGTGAGCACATTAAAGGTGTAAAAAGTTCTGAAATGATTCATCTTGGTCTCATTTTTTTACATCATAAAACCTGGCATTTTAACAGGGGTGTGTAGACTTTGATATCCACTGAATATGTGCTTTCCTTTCAAACTAAATGTGTATATTTTGCTGTAATGATCTCCTCTCTCCACCTATGGAAGTGATGTCAGCCCTATAGCGTGACCCCATCGTACACACGTGTGTTTGGCCTCTACTCTGACACGCAGGTTAACATAATAACTGCTATGATGATGAAGCTGCAATTTCCCCAAGGACCCCACGCCGCTCTCAGGTAAACGCTGTGTTTACTGAAAGAAATGTTATGCTGTGTGAAAGCTTGCATCGTGCAGTCTGTTTGTGTGTGTGCTGTGTTTTCGTGCGTGTGTGTGTGTGGACAGATGAGCGGCTGTGTTTGGACAGTTGACAGCAGAGTGACAGGTGACGTCTCTATCCTACTATTATAGCAACATGAGAGCGAAGGACGACTGTGAGTTTGGCCATGTGATTTCACTGAAGGTGGGAGGGTGGTTTTCCACTGTCACACACACAGACACGCTTCAGCCGGCGTTCGTTCGGTGGGGCGACCGTGCACGCGCGGGCGTACACGTGCATTTTGGCGTTGTTGTTGAAACGCAAAGGGTGTAAGCTGACAACCATGACAGATGATGTCTTTATCCAGCTGTTTCAAAAGACTTTGTGTTATTTGAGTGAGTGTGCGGTGTGTGTGCGCGCATCCGTGTGTGTAAGTTTCAGGGTCATATCTGGCCCCAGGCATTTTGGACCTGATTCTATGAGGGCGGGATAAAAGGGAGGGGTTGTTACAATTCAAACCCCAGGAATGTCTGTACTCCTGTCTGCTCTTCTGGGAATTTTCCCCTTTTACTCATCCCCCCTCCCTTCTCTCTCACTCATTCCTTCATCCCTGAGGTGACAGGTAAAGAGAGGAGGGAACGCCAGATGAACACCTGGTTTATTTTTGAGAAGAGAGAGAGACTACAGAGAGAGAAAGAGAGATAGTCCTTGAGTTAGTCCTCTGCATCACTGGTTTATTCATTCAGGATCCACAGTGTGTGTGTGTGTGTGTGTGTGTGTGTGTGTGTGTGTGTGTGTGTGTGTGTGTGTGTGCGTGTGTGTGCTTCAGTGTCCTTGTTGGTTTGTGCATCACTGCACTTACTTATGTGTCCTCTATCTCGCATGCATACAAATATATGCATAATATGCTGTTGGGTGGGACTCTCTATTCAGCGTGCACCGCAGCAGTCGAGGCACACCATCTCTCATCAATGTAGGAAGATTATGGAGATATAATGTTTGAAAGTTATCAGAACAAGCTGAAATTTTTGGAGGGTGGGGGGTGAATTTGGGTTAAGGTCCTACTTATCCTCCTATCATTGAAGGAGTAAACTTCCTGAGTTTGTTTTAGAGCTACTAGCTTACTATAGGAATTATTAAGCCCCCCCCCTTCACTTTGTTATGAATGAACCAAACCTGGGTACTTGCCTTCAGAATGGAGCTACAAGGGTATGGTGTTCAAATGTTCACCAAGAAAATGTGACTCATCCTCACCATCAGACAACCATAGACCGTATAAATAATTGGACGTATTATCTGTGATGTCATCCATCTGTTTCTGAGCGCTGTTTTGAAGCCGACTGTTGGCGGGTGCCATATTGGAAATGTTGAACTCAACCTAAATTAGTGTGAGGTAAAGAGGTGGGCCTTTAGCCTCCTTGCTAACAGCTACAGTTTCCCACCTGTCAATCAATCAATCAATCAATCAATCAATCAATCAATCAATCAATCAATCAATCGATCAATCAATCAATCAATCTTTATTTGTATAGCACCAAATCACAACAAATGTTATCTCAAGACGCTTTTCCAAACAGAGCAGGTCTAGACTACTCTATGTCAAATTATGAACAGAGACCCAACACCAAGACAGGGTAAGACTCAGTCTGACCCCACCTTGATCCACCATGAGCATTGCACCTCACAGTATTTAGCTAGTTACAGCAGAGAGGAAAAACTTCCTTTAACAGGCAGAAACCTCGAGCAGAACCAGACTCATGTTAGACAGCCATCTGCCTCGACCGAGTTGGGTCTGGAAAGAGGGATAGAGGAGAATAAGAGAGAGAGGGAGCGGTGATAGTGATGAGACGAGTAGTAGTAGCTGGTGCCGCTGGAGTCCAGCACGTCCGTATCAGCTGGAGTCTGGAACGTCCACAGCAGGAGGACGTCTACGGCAGCTCAGAGGAACCTACGAGACAAGGGAGCTCAGGGACTCCCGAAAGGTCTATGGTTAGTAACTTTAATGGGACAGGGAGAGTTAAAGTATAAGTGATGAGGGGGTTGGGGGGAAGGGGGTGAGATAGGACCCCAGTGTGTCAGTATGCCAGTTCCCCCAGCAGTCTAAGCCTACAGCAGCATAACTAAGAGCTGGTCCAAGCCTGATCCAGCTCTAACTATAAGCTTTATCAAAATCAATCAATTCAGCTGTGCCTCTCATAATGGAAAACTTGTAATCTTGACATGTCCAAAACTGCCGCATGATGAAAAAACTCAGCCCTGTACAGTGGATAGGGTACCTTTACCTTTAATGGATAGGACAGCTGAAGAGGGATAGGAAATTTGGGGAGCAGAGAGCGGGGGAGGACATGCAGCAAACGGTGGAGACCGGGAGTAGAACCTGCAACTGCTCAGACCAGTGAGTTATCCTGTTGTCTTCTAGCGGTGTTTATTTGTGATCCATGTCTTGTGTTATATTATCATTTGTTACCTTTGTGGTTGTTGTGTGTTTAGAACTTTATCTTGTATTTTATATTCAAATTTTAGATATTTAAAAGCTGGAAGAGAGAAACAGCATGTTGTTTTTCCTGTATGTCTCGTACATGCAGTGAAAATTGACAATAAAAACCTTTGAATCTTGTAATTGCTTTCTTTCAGGTTTTCTAGAGTTAAGATATCTTTTCTAGACTTCCTGTGGTCTTGTTCTTTCTTCGTTCTCTCAGTGTGTATAGTCTAGTGTTTATGTGTTGTGCCTTCATTGTCTCGACCTGTGCCTTGTTGCCAGTGTGTATGGTACCTGTGTTTATGTGTCCTGCTTTCATTGTCTACACCTCTGCCTCGTTACCCAGTGTGTACAGTGCCTGTGTGTCCTCCCCTCTATGTCATATTGTCATCCTGTCCCAGTGTCCTTGTAGTTTTCTATGTGACTTTTGTGTTTTGTTTGAACGGTTTATAATATAATATACAGTATATATAAATATAAATATATATATAAATATATATAAAAATATATATACATATATATATACCTTCTGCACGTGTGTCCTCCTTGTTTTTTTGACACATGTGACATTCAGATGGACTATCACAGACTTCTTTCCCTGCATCAGTCCTCATGCTCATGTCCATTTCTCAACGCCTTATATCAAAAAGCTTTTTTTTTTCAGTGAGAGTAACTGAACACACAGGGAGATTATTCTACAAAATAAAACAGGAAGTACTGGACTATATTCAGACATGAGGGTACACAAAAAAAAAGGACAAAAAGGGAAAATAAACACATGAAACAAAAGGCACGAGAAACTAAATCAACCTGAACAAAAACAATAACAAAAAATCACAACTTAGAACAGTCCACAACATGACCGTGAACATGAAATGTTGTTACTTAATGGGCATTCACTGTAAAGACACACTGGGTCTTCTCCAAGGCCGGTTAGGTAGAGTCAAGGTACAGGAAAACAGGACGTCCATTTATATAATAAGTGGCCTGGAGGCTGAATTACACCCAGGCATTAATCATAGTCATAAATAATAGTCAGCATGATAAATATTAGAACACAGTTAATTTGTGTTAGTAGATATAAATAGTCCATATGAACAGACAGAAATAAGTTGTGGCGTCATATAAGATACATTAGTTACTATGACTGTAAGGGGAAAATGTAATACAAACATATGATTAAAAAGATGTGAAATAATTGTGTGTAATCCGGAGCTGGATCTCAAAAGTTTCTTATTTCAGCAGATTAGAATGAGAGTCTATCAGGGCTGGTCCTGACATGAGGTGTCGGTAACACTTTATATTAACTACACACTTTTAAGCATTAGTTAAGCATTAATTGATACTTCACTCATCATCTGTAAAGCATTGTTCATACATTAATACTCATTTATATATCATGTACAAACACAGTTATAAATGTTTTATTATTCATGAATATGACTCTCTATAATGTGTTAACTATCTCTTTGTTTATACTTTATAAATGATGGATTCACCAATTACAAATGAGCTATTATGGTCATTATAAACCAGTTATAAGCACATTTACAGGTTATGATTCTAACATTTAGTAAGGGTTAGTGAACACCTTATTACATAGCAAATTATGATTAATCAAGGTAGTCACAAAGGACTTATAAGCTGCTTGTTCATGGTTTTGTGAGCTGATCTAAAGTGAGGACTTTTTATGCTTTACAAATAATTCATTAATGAGATTTAAGACCAGCAGCACCTTAAAACACAGAAGTCACAGATATTGATTCAACAGAATAAGGAAACAGACACAACACATGTACTTAAACTTGTGTTTATTAAAAGGAAACAACCTCTGTATAAAACCGCGTTTATCAAAATAACTCTTCATATGAACTTAAAATACTCTGCAACTGAAAAAGAAAATATCTCAAACTTAAAGTGCTCACGGTGGAAAAACTCAAATAAAATATGACATATCAAATATATAAAAAGACACAGTAACATTTAAACGCTGGCTGTATAAAACCATTTGTAAACACAAGTTAAAATGCAGCTGCAAAACTGAACAATAACTTGGATTCTGTGTTTTAAGGTGCTGCTAGTCTTAAATTTCATTAATGAATTCTTTGTAAAGGAAGTCCTCACTTTAGATCAGCGCACAAAACCATGAATAAGCAGCTTATAAGTCCTTTGTGACTACCTTGATTAATCATAATTTGCTATGTAATAAGGTGTTCACTAATCCTTACTAAATGTTAAATTCATAACCTGTAAATGTGGTTATAACTGGTTTATAATGACCATAATAGCTCATTTGTATTTGGTGAATCCATCATTTATAAAGTATGAACAAAGAGTTAGTTAACACATTATAGAGAGTCATATTCATGAATAATAAAACATTTATAACTGTGTTTGTACATGATATATAAATGAGTATTAATGTATGAACAGTGCTTTACAGATGATGAGTTAAGTCTTAATTCATGCTTAATTAATGCTTAACTAATGCTTAAAAGTGTGTAGTTAATATAAAGTGTTACCGAGGTGTCTCTCTTCATTTATTCATATTTTAAATCAGATAGACGTTAGCAGAGCTCAAATGCAGTGTGCACATAGCTGCTGATGCGAGTGCGCGTTCGATACCTTACCTTACAGCTAGGGTTGGTCGTCACAGAAAACTAGCATGAATTTGAATGTAGTATTTCATCAGGACTCCGTCTAACCCCTCCTCCCCTCCCCTTGGAGCTCCTCCAAAACGACGCCTTCGCTCACATGCAGGAGCGCCGCTGATTCACGACCATATGATGGTGGCTGATTCAAAACCGGTCCTCAGCACATGGTTTGTGTTTTGCACTACGTCAACTCATGTCTCACTCAGCGGTAAGAAAACACCAAAACATTCTCATAGTGAAAGTTAAAAACACAAACAAACAGGAAATGTACGCTCTGCAGGAGGCGGGCAGAACGGCAGGACAGGGTTTGATTGGTTTCATCATTTGGCTCCTGATGGCAGGGATTGGTTGGTGTTTTCCCAGGTTTACTCCGGCTGTAGATAGCAGCTTTTTTTTACCTCTTTTTTAAGAACACATTATGTATTGATTACCATCAGGACAGAAAGATTAGTGATGGGAATTCCGTCTCTTTTTAGAGAGACGGTTCTTTTGGCTCGGCTCACTACAAAGAGTTGGCTCTTTCGGCTCCCAAGCGGCTCCTCAGATTTTTTCTTGTTTGAATGACTGTATTATCTAAAATAATGTTAAATAATATGTCAAATTAATTACTATTGTAAAAAACATACATTATATCAAATGTGTATCATTTAAAGGCTTTATTTATATTCTCAACATGGAGCAGAGTTCTACAGAAATTAAATTATAAAGTACAAAAAACAAGACCCATCACAATTAGACAAAAAGGTCCAATCTCTGATTGTATGTTTATTATTTATAAACTTTTAAACCCCTTCATTAACAGCAGGTTCCCTTCACTGTCTTTATTCTTCTAACTGCACTGATGGATAAACAGTTCTAATGTCCATGACCTGGATGACTGAGATCCTTCACAGACCCTTCTAATGTGCCTTTTCAGGTTTTTTGTGGAGCCTGATTGATGACACTTTCACCTTGCACAGTCTACACTCTGCCTTTAAACAGTCTATGCCTTTTAAATGTGTCTAAAGTTTACTGCGTTTCCTGCAGTCACTCGTTTTCTCACCTTTCTAGTGTGTTCTGTCTTTCGCGCATGTTCTCCCTCTCATCTCCCTCCTGTTGGTGTGCTCACTGTGCTGGGTGTGTCTGTAACCCCTCCCCTCCCCATTCTGCTCAATGTAGACACGTGATTGGTCAAGTCGCCACCATGTCTTGACCAATCACGTGAGGCTTTAACAGAAAAAGACGAGAGGAAAAAAAAGAAAAGAAAAAAAGACGTCTCTCAGTCAGGAGCCGGTTCCCGTCGTTCACTTCAAAGAACCGGCTCTTAGAACCGGATCGTTCGCGACCAACACATCACTAATAAAGATCATTTTAACCAGTATAACAAAAAGTGGATCTAAATCTGACTACCAACCCCAGCTTTAAAGATGACATATCACGCTTTTTTCATCAATATATATTGGTCTAAGAGGTCCCCAAAACATGTCTTTAAAGTTTATGCTCAAAAAAACACTTTGAAATCAGATTTTGGTCTGCCTGAAAAACCCTCTTCTTTATTCCTCATCAGAACACTCTGTTTTCTCTCTGACCACGCCCCCTCAGGAAGTGGATGTGCCTCGGCTCTCCAGCCCGTTGATCTAATGTTTACATGTTGGCTGAATATACACGGCTGCTCAGAGATCACGTTACTTCAACCCTCTGAATCTGATCCTGACGGAGAGGCGCCTGTAGCAGGACCTTTCTGAAGGATTGGTCATAGATTTAGTGTTTCTTGTTGTTTTATTTATCAGTATGTAGACGTGTGTCTTGGTACACAGCTACGAACATGTAGCTATGTGGCTATGCTAACTAGCGCTAGCACTTATCCATGATAAATAAAAATCATCCACTAGATCTTCAAATCTGCAGACGTGGGGAGTAAAACCGACCTCTGCCAGAAAGGCAGCAGGACCTTTTCTGAAGGATTGGTCACAGATTTAGTGTTTCTTGTTGTTTTATTTGTCAGTATGTAGACGTGTGTCTTGGTACACAGCTACAGCTACAGCTACAGCTATGAACATATAGCTATGTGGCTATGCTAATTAGCGCTAGCACTTATCCATGATAAATAAAAATCATCCACTAGATCTTCAAATCTGCAGACGTGGGGAGTAAAACCGACCTTTGTGTTTATTAAGACAGCCTACAACTAGCATGCCTCCCTCCTAAGCTCCTTGTTAGCACACATTTGTGCAGGTAATGAAAAACGGAGGAGGGATTCAGTATTATTTTATACAGTCTATGGGCTGAACAAGCTCCGAGCTCTGACTCCGTGACAGACCGGATATTGTTGTTACGTAACAAAAACACTGAAGTCTGAAACGGCTGGTTTCACACACATTTACAGAAAGGTGGAGAAATCAGAACAGGGGCAGAATGGATTTTTTTCATTCTCGGGGGGTTTGTAGACATGCCAGGGAAACATATTTCAGGTAAAGAACCATTAAAAAGTCCATTTTGCATGATATGTCACCTTTAACTGATATGTGTCATACTGCTATTTCAACCAAACAAGCTTGAGTGCAGGCTTCTTTGACCTCTTCTTGGTAAAGTTGCACAAGTCATATTATTCGGCGGATATTTGAATGGGAGAAAGACTAATAAAGAATCAATCACCTCAAATAATGAGCTGTAGCTCATATGGTCACTCAGCCTGGCTGTAACTCCATCACCCAGTATCCTTATAAGGATTTCATCACACCAGGTATGGAGCTTCATGTGCTGAATTACCTGTGAAGTCTCTGTTTTTTTTACCCCTGAAACTCAAATTATGTGTCACATTGCCGGAGCCTCATCATGAAAAGATAACCTCATGCGTCGTCACACTACCAAACAAAACAAAGAAAAAGTTCACAGCACTTTGTAACCTTGGTTCAGTGGTGCATTGCCTCGCTGATGCAATGTGAAGCTTGTGTCCTGGTTCCAGAGTTCTCCACAGAGGTGGTTATCACACCGGGAGGCAGTGTTGCAAGGTAATTTCCATCATCTACTGTGTTTCAGGCGTCATATCGCTGACCTCGAAAGTGCTCCACAGCAGAACGGAAAGCGGCATGTAACACAGAGTCCTAGTCTTCACCTCACCTCACTCTCTGATTGATTTGCAGATATGTTGACAGGTATGTGTTAAGCAGTTGTTAGTTTCTGCAGATAGTTGAAATGAAGCACTGGATAGATTTAAGAGCTGACTTATCTTAGTTTAATGTACTGATGTTTATTGGCTGTTCTGTCACCATGGTTATTTCCATAACATGAGATAACAGCTCTATGAGTCAGGGAGTTTTCTCCTATGCGTGTTTAAATTCCAGCTGAGGTGGTGAGGTTGTTAAACTTCCAATAGAGAACAGATACAGGGAGCAGGACATGAAGAGTTTAAAGCAGGGGTGTCAAACTCAAATACACAGAGGGCCAAAATAAAAAAATCAGTGCAAGTCAAGGGCCGGACTGGTTTAATGTTAATGCAAAACTTATTGAAATGAACTTATTGCACATATTGAACATTGAACTAGCAAAGCTTAAGTTATTGCCTGTAAACTTTAAACAAATGAAAAATATGTTGCATTCATTTCTTATTGCTCAATCTGCAGCTTATCTAATGAATGAGCTTTACTCATTTCTTATGAAAATATTTTTCTACAGGCCAACAACATTAGCAAAAAAAAATTCTGCAAAGAAAAACCAAAAATGCTCTGTGGTAGTGAGAAAAAGTGCAAAAAGGCTCAGTCTGCTGCTCTGTGATGGACACTAGTCTAAGCCAGATACTCAGCATCTCATCTTGGATGCAAGTTCATCAATGTTTGGGGTCAGGCTCTGAGCTGAGGAAATCCTCAGGATAGAGTGAAGGTGTTCATCAGTAAGACGACTCCTGTGAGATGTTTGGTTTAACTTCATCAAAGAGAACATTTGTTCACACAGGTAGTTCGGCAGCACGGAAAATGGCTCAAGTTTTCTTGCAGCATCTGCGTCTCCCACACGGGGGGATGGGGTGGTTTTAAAAGCCCTCACTGCAGCGTACATGTCTGTGATCACACGGCCCCGCCCCTGAAGCTGCAGGTTGAGCACATTGAGAAGGCTCGTGATGTCACACAGAAACTTTTTATTGCTGAGCTCTGTTGTGTCTTTCCCTTTGCTCTCCATGAACTGACAGATCTCCTCACGCCACTCGAAACACCTTTACAGCACTTTTCCTTGGCTTAGCCATCTTACCTCTGTTTGATGGGGCAAGTCACCATATTCCACCTCTGTGTGATGGGGCAAGTCACCATATTCCACCTCTGTGTGATGGGGCAAGTCAACATATTCTGAACCCAGCTCCTCCAGAAAAGACTTGAACTGGCGCTGATTTAAACCTTTGGCTCTTATGAAGTTAACTGCTCGTGTTATGGTGCTCATCACATGTTCCATTTTCAAAGCTTTGCCACACAGTGATTCCTGATGTATGATGCAGTGATCAGCTGTCAGCTCACCTGCGCTGTTTTCCTCCCGCATCTTCTCCCAGTTCTGCCCACTAATCCACTCTTTTGCCTGCACTTTGCGGCCGCTCAATCCGTCGTCAGTCCCACACGTTTGTCCCAAGGCAGCCTCATTTCATGTACACATCTGGATACCTCTTCAAAGAGATCTTTCCCCGTAGTTGTGCCGTGCATTGATCTTAATCCCAAAAGTTCCTCTGTTGCGCACATGCATATACTCTGCCTCCCACCTGTCTTGAACCCCCCTGTTTTTAAAGTCCACCTTTCGTTTAGTCATTTTTGGGGAGAGGGATAGCTGAAAGTTGACTGCAGGTGACTAGCTTCATAAGGCTGATGATGAGCGGAGTCAGGTATCAGCTCTCGCGTGCGGGCCCTTGATTCACATGCAGTGCATTGTGGGACTTGTAGTTTTAGTGGTGCGTGCAAAATACCGTCGGACCAGCTCTATAAATAATTTGATATCATCTCGTGGGCCAAAGATAATGCCAGCCCGCGGGCCTTGAGCAATTTTTTGATATTTGGAAGACGTAATTATTTTCTTCTGAAGACACCCTCCACATTAATGGAATCATACTCATCACAGCTGGGGCGGCTGGTCTTAGTGACAGACTGGGTGACCTTGTAATAGAAAGGTAAAAGGTTTGATCACACATTCATACATGGCCCTGTCTTTTTAAGTAAGACCCTGAACCTTCAGTTTCTCCCAAAGACGTGTGAACACAGCAGGTTAGATCCTGATGGGCAGTTTGGCACTTTGCAAAGAAACCTCTGTATGAGAGAGTGAATTTGAAATGTGTAAAGTAGGTATGTGCATGTTTCCAACCCCAACACGGTCTCAGCAGATGTGTGTCTGCATGTTAAAGGAAGTTTGTCCTTGCCACTGTAACTTGCTAAATGCTGCAAAGTGCTCTGCTCATGGTGGATTAAGATGAGATCAGACTGAGTCCTGTCTGTAAGATGGGACTGGATCTTAGGTCTAGACCTGCTCTGTTTGGAAAGAGTCTGAGGAGAACATTTGTTGTGATTTGGCGCTATAGGAATACAGATGGATTGATTGACTGTATAGCTTTGATAATCCCACATTGGCCAATCACTACTCCTCTCCAGTCCTACTTTTTGTCCATATATGGTCATTGCTGGCTCAAAACAAGGAGCTGAAGGTTAATCCAGAAACAATGAGTGAAATGACGCTGGCTTTGTCAGTGAAGATGATTTAATAGAACCTTGGGGACCAGATTTGTATTCGAAAAACCAAAGCAAGAAACATCTTTGTGATTGGTTGCAGCTGTACCTGGCGTTATCCTTCCTCTTCTGAGTATGCAGTCTACATCAGATATAGTAAATTACCATCCTGCCAAATCACAATAACAATCTCTTAACGGAGAAAAACAACCTTGGGAAACGTTATACTCTGCAAGTTTTACAGTAGAGCAGAACGTACATGGTGAACACATTCAAAGCCTTGCATTTGAACATGTCTGGCTTTATTGATGTGGAGTGCCTGAGTAGAGTCCCTGTGTTGTCTTTGTGCTGATAAGTGGCCAGGCCTTGGGTGCTTGTATTTTAATTAGCATCAGGTTGTATGAACTCGAAAATGGATGAATTGGTGGTGTAAGATCTGTCCTTTTGTTCAATACCTTATGAAGAGGCTTTGTTGGAGATGGCAAAATGGCCAGGGCAGCGGAGGGAGAGAGCTTTGAGCAAGAAAAAACAACCTGAAATGGCGGCGGCTGCTGAGTTCACGGCCAGAGCACGAGTGTGTGTGTTCAGCAAGAAGAATACAGAGAGAGGAGAGTACAGGGGGAGGACTGAACACGAGGCAGCAGAAAAATACAACCTGACAAACACAAATATTGATTTGAATGTCCTCCCGTCTCACTTTTTCTCTCCTTCTTCCCCTTTCTCTCCTTTGCCCTCGCCACCCCCTCGGCTTTTATTTCCTTGTCTCTCTGCCTTTTTTCCATCTAGAGAGCTGCTGAAGTACTTTATTTTCTATCCGTCTTGAAGTACCGTAAGGATGGATGGAGGACAGGATGGAGGGGTGGAAAAGAGGACGGCGCTTAAAGAGGGAGGCAAAAATGGATCGGAGAAGAAAAGTGGAGATGGAGAGACAGGGAGAGTGAAGGAGAGGGGAAAAATGGGGCCGGTAGTTGTTGAAACGAGTGCAACCGGTGCAGCTGAGATGGAAGGAGATGCTTAAAGTGGAATAGCAGAAAAAAAGAGGAAGAGAATGAGAAATAGAGGGAGAATGAGATGGACAGGGAGGGAGAGAGGAGTGGAAAAGGCAATGGCAAAGGATGGAGAAGAGCAGACGACGCAGTACAGGAGTAAAGGATGCTGGGAGAGGTAAAGGTCCCCCCCCCCCACCACCCAAACACCCCCTCGTTATCCACATTAGCACCTGCTGGGCTAACGAGGGCCCCGCTCCCCGTTGCCAAGGCAACTCTTCGCCAACCTTCGCTCTTTCTTTCTTTCTTTCTTTCTTTCTTTCTTTCTTTCTTTCTTTCCTCCTCTCCACACACCCCTAACTCCAGCAACCACTAACTACCTTCAATCCCCCCACCCCCCCACCCCCCCACCCCACTCTGCCGCTTCCTCTCCAGGTAATGAAAGGAAGATATGAAGCGGAGGGAGTGCGGGGGGGGGGGGGGGGGGGGGGGGGTTCTGAAAGGAAAAGAAAGAAGATTTGAAGTGAACATGCATTACACCTTGTTTCCCTTCTCTCAGCTGTGTAAACTGCCTCTGTGCCCTATTGACTGCTCGCTGCATTCAGATGGTGTACTCGTTGATGTAACGGCTGGATGTGGAGGGGACAAAGGTCTCTGGTTTAGAGAGGAACCCTTCCACGCAGAGACGGAGCTAATGCAGATATGTCGCTCTCACAGACGGAGCTTTCAGTCTTCGTAGTTGGCCTCGCTCTGATATTGTGTTCATCGTGTTTGGATTAATGGTTTGTTCACCTGCCAGCCTTTTATTGTACAGCTCATAATGCTTCTTCAGAAGCTTGATTACATAAATATTTATTGTATATAAATGTCCACCTTTCTTAAAGGGATATTCCGGATCTATAAATAAAAAGTGGGGTCATATCTTTGTGTAACGCCAAGCGTATCATATTTGATACATCAGTTTTTGAGACCTCTACATCATCAGTGTGATATATTTTTTCAGTAAAAACCTGATGTATACAGTCATGGCCAAAAGTTTTGAGAATGACACAAATATTACATTTTCACAAAGTCTGCTGCTTCAGGGTTTTTAGGTGTTTTTGTCAGATGTTTCTATGGTATAATGAAATACAATTAGAAGCATTTCATTAGTATCAAAAGCTTTTATTGAGAATTACACAGAATTCATGCAATAAGTCAATATTTGCAGTGTTGACCCTTCTTTTTCAAGACCTCTGCAATTCTCCCTGGCATGCTGTCAATCAACTTCTGGACCAAATCCTGACTGATGGCAGTCCATTCTTGCATAATCAATGCTTGGAGTTTGTCAGAATTTGTGGGTTTTTGATTGTCCACCCGCCTCTTGAGGATTGACCACAAGTTCTCAATGGGATTAAGATCTGGGGAGTTTCCTGGCCAAGGGCCCACAATCTTAATGTTTTGTTCCCCGAGCCATTTTGTTATGACTTTTGCTTTATGGCAAGTTGCTCCATCATGCTGGAAAAGGCATTCTTCATCACCAAACTGCCCTTGGATGGTTGGGAGAAGTTGCTCTCGGAGGACGTTCTGGTACCATTCTTTATTCATGGCTGTGTTTTTAGGCAAGATTGTGAGAGAGCCCACTCCCTTGACCGAAAAGCAACCCCACACATGAATGGTCTCAGGATGCTTCACTGTTGGCAAGAGACAGGACTGATGGTAGTGCTCACCTCGTCTTCTCCGAACAAGCCTTCCTCCAGATGCCCCAAACAATCGGAAAGGGGATTCATCAGAGAACATGACTTTACCCCAGTCCTCAGCAGTCCAGTCCCTGTACCTTCTGCAGAATATCAGTCTGTCCCTGATGTTTTTACTGGAGAGAAGTGGCTTCTTTGCTGCCCTCCTTGACACCAGGCCTTCCTCCAAAAGTCTTCGCCTCACTGTGCGTGCAGATGCACTCACACCTGCCTGCTGCCATTCCTGAGCAAGCTCTGCACTGGTGGTGGCCCGATCCCGCAGCTGTAACACCTTCAGGAGACGGTCCTGGCGCTTGCTGGACTTTCTTGGGCGCCCTGGAGCCTGTTTGGCAACAATTGAACCTCTCTCCTTGAAGTTCTTGATAATTGGATAGACGGTTGACTGAGGTGCAATCTTACTCGCTGCTATAAACTTCCCTGTTAGGCCCTTTTTGTGCAATGCAATGATGGCTGCACGTGTTTCCTTGCAGGTAACCATGGCTAACAGATGAGGAACAATGGTGTCATGCACCATCTTCCTTTTAAAGTGTCCAGTCACTCAATCATGACAGATTGATCGCCAGCCTTGTCCTCATCAACACCCACACCTGTGTTAATGTGTGTGACACCTGTGTGTCATTGAAATGATGTTAGCTGGTCCTTTTGTGGCAGGGCTGAAATGCAGTGGAAATGTGTTTTTGGTGATAAAGTTCATTTTCAAGGCAAAGAGGGACTTTGCAATTAATTGCAGTTGAGCTGGAGTATATGCAAATTGCCATTCTAAAAACTGAAACAGCAGACTTTGTGAAAATTAATAGTTGCGTCATTCTCAAAACTTTTGGCCATGACTGTACAATCAGAGACATGCAGTGCACGGATAATCCACCAGGTGTGAGTCATTCATGCAGCAGAAGGACGTCACTTGATCCAAAATGTCAGCTGTGGATCAGAGACCCTCTCAAGGTTTTTCTGGGATATTTTTTACCAAGTTTGAAAAAGTTTGGATGAAAAAAACTTTCAAATTGTTTCTGAAACTTCAAGAGGAATAGTTACTGGATTGATGCAATGTTAAACTAATTCATATTTCATTACTTAGTCAAACCGTGTTGAAAATGTGTGAAAATCAAATTTGATACAGCAGGTATATAAGGACATTTATTTGGAGATCTGTCAATCATCATGTTATTTAATTTCATACATTATTCCATAAAGCAACATACAGTCTTTTTATTATTTAAGAACATGTTTAAATGACATAATGAGGTATATTTAGAGTAGAAATTGAGATATTTATTACGTATATTGTATTTTTATATATGTAACCTGCTGTATCATGATGATTGATGACTGGTTGAATGTTGCCATGGCTCCCTAGTTAATAATTATCTTTTGTTCATTGATTTCCACTAAAAACTGAACAATTCAGAGAAGAAATATACAATAAAGTAGTTTTTTTTTTTGTTGTGTAGTAGATAAAGAATATGTATGACGTTGTCGTGAAATATGGAAGAAAAAAAATGTCTAGGTTTGAAATTACTTTGGGAAATATTTGAAGGAAACTCAAAGTTTAATAGGCTCAAAATGTTGTTTTATATGTTTTAGTTTGTTTAAAAAAGAAGAAACTTTGAGCTCAAAATGTATACCAAAATGCCTGATGTATCAAATATGATAACAATTAAAACTCAAATATGAAAATTAATATTACATTTCTTTTTAAATTATTTGTCAGAAGGTCCAATAAACATTCAATTTTCAAAGAATTTGAATTTTCTGACAATTATCTGATGGTTCAGGCTTTACAGGGTTCAGTCCTCTATTAGTACTGATGTATTAGGACTTTTGTACCTTACATTTAGCCTCTTTCACATAATAGTTTTAGGCATCATAGCTACAGACAAGTGTGAAAAATAAACTTAATAAAGAAAGTAAATGTTTGTCATATTCCATTCAGCTGTGCCAGTTTCAAAGGGCTGATGTTTGAAACACAAGTAGGGTTAGCACTTGGTTATTCCACCCATAACCGCCTGCTAACCATACTACCAGCCATATTATTTGATTAATTTAAATGATTTATGTTTCCAGTTATTAAAAATAGTCCCAGTGATTCCTCGTCAGTGATCGTTCCATGGTGATGGATTCTTCTCTGCCTGTTGCGGTGGATTGAACATGAAACTGTCCTCATTCAGCTCTCCTTCTTCTCTGAGCTCTGTGGTTCACACACCTTTAAAAAGAAACTAATGTCACAACTTTGAACCCTGCTGCTATCATCACCACTGCTCATGGTTTAACTTTCTTTGGAGAGATCACTAACCTAAAGTTTCTCTCACCTGCTCCACTCCTTCATCAGATTGATGGATAGGATCCAAGATGGAAACGTCCGTAGCCTGCCGATTTAGCATGCTAACCGAAGCTAACGTTTTAGCCACAATGTTTTGATGCTAATGGAAGCTAACGGTTTTACCTCACCTTACGGTCTATGGTGTCAACAAGCAGAAGCTAAATGTGTCTGAACTCTTTTCTGTGGATTGATTTGACATGACGTGTGATCAGTTTACCTCTGGCGTCGTTCATGTTAGTGAAAGTTAATAACTGTTGTCAAGGGTTTTTGATCAATCAGAAACACAGCTGGAAGATCAGTAAGAAAGCCGGGTAATGATGTTGATTATCATGGCCTCTTGGGTTTTTTAAAAGAAAAGTTTGACAATTTTAGAAACAAACATTTTGATTTCATCATGAGAGGTTATGTGTGTACATAATGCCACTTGTGTCTCTACAGAAATAAAGGGGTAAAAACAGCTTGTGGTTTTTCTGTGTTTCAGTGGTGGACAGTTTCTTGGCAATGCACAGTTGCCATGCAACCAGCATGACTCTGGGATGACCCCTGTGGAATAATTCAGCATTATTACCTGGCTTTCTTGCTAATTACTTGGCTGTGTTCAAAACTTCATACTGATTGATCAAAAGCTCATAACAAGGGTAATTAACTCTGAATACCAAGAGGGATGCAAGGGACAGCCAGAACACGTACACCATATCAAATCAAATCAATCAGGAGAAAGGGCTCTGGCACATTTATACAGTTAATCATTTCTCCTCTGCCTGTTGACAATGTGGCAAAAAATAAATAAAAACATATATTATATATGTTATATATATTATAACATATATAATATATAGTACATATATTATATATGTACTAAAAGAATGCAGAAACTAGCAAAGACAGTTAGCACACATTGAAAGAGAAGTGGACTGGACTGGTTGAGTGAAAGAAAAGGGCAACAGACAAGTTAAAGTTACTAACCATAGACCTTTCTGGAGTCCCTGAGCTCCATTGTCTCGTAGATTCCTCTGAGCTGCCGTAGACGTCCTCCTGCTGTGGACGTTCCAGACTCCAGCTGATACGGACGTGCTGGACTCCAGCGGCAACAGCTTCTACGACTCGTCTCATCACTATCACCTCTCTCTCTTACTCCCCTCTATCTGTCTTTCCAGACCCAACTCAGTCGAGGCATGATGGCTGTCTAACATGAATCTGGTTCTGCCTGAGGTTTCTGCCTGTTAAAGGAAGTTTTTCCTCTCCTCTGTAACTAGCTAAATACTGCGATGTGCAATGCTCATGATGGATTAAGGTGGGGTCAGACTGAGTCTTACCCTGTCTTGGTGTTGGGTCTCTGTTCATAATTTAACATAGAGTGGTCTAGACCTCCTATGTTTGTAAAAGCGTCTTGAGATAACGTTTGTTGTGATTTGGCGCTATACAAATAAAGATTGATTGATTGATTGATTGATTGATTGACAAGTTACAGAGAGAAGGACCTCATACAGGTGCCGCCGTTATCTTCTGCATCCGTCAAACATGCCAACAGAAAAACACTAATGTATGATTTTACTGTGAATGAAAATGTTAAATTTACTGTGATATTTTTAATGTAAGGGTAATGTTAAGACATGGAAATGTCAGGTTTACTGTGTATTCAACCCACAAATAGGCTGATATACTTCTGCTATGGGAGCGCTACTAACCGTTGAATCTGAGAGTCTATTTCTTTCAGCTGCATAAATAAATCTTTCTATAACTCTTAAAATCATCTTTATTTGAACTATCAATACTTAGTGTCAACTGGTTTGTATCTAAAGTTAGTGGGCAGGTAACACGCAGGGAAGAGTCAGGTATCTATTTCCCATCACCACCCAATCTCTATACATCATCCTTTCCATAACGCCCTTTAACATGCTGAAGATTGAACATTGTTTAACAGTGAACTTCTGTCTCAGCTGTTTCACAGGGTTCCTGCTTTAATGATGTACTTAGCTAACAGCTGCTGGATAGAATGTTATGTAAACCCTACACATGTAACTACACTCCCACTCAAGATGTTCTATTGTTTAAGAGGGGGTATTGTGTTTTTGTTTTCAAGCTTTATATTGTCCTTCTGATCGTTTTGTAGTAGCCTCACATGAGTAACAACTCACACAATATTTAATTATCTCAGACAGGTGTCTCTTAAAAAACTGATTTCATTTGTTTTTCTCTTTTTTTTTAGTGTGCAAGAAATGTGTTTTTGATAGTAGACAGAATAACAAGTAAACAAGGCACAAGTATTGACAACATAAAGAAACAGACAAACAAAGAAGTGATAATAATAATAAGGTAACACTTTATATTAACTAAACACTTTTAAGCATTAGTTAAGCATTAATTAAGCGTTAGTTAAAACTTAACTCATCATCTGTAAAGCATTGTTCATACATTAATTCTCATTTGTATATCATGTTCAAACACAGTTATAAATGTTTTATTATTCATGAATATGACTCTCTATAATGTGTTAACTAACTCTTTGTTCATACTTTATAAATGATGGATTCACCAAATACAAATGAGCTATTATGGTCATTATAAAGCAGTTATAAACACATTTACAGGTCATGATTCTAACATTTAGTTAGGGTTAGTGAACACCTTATTACATAGCAAATTATGATTAATTAAGGTAGTCACAAAGGACTTATAAGCTGCTTGTTCATGGTTTTGTGAGCTGATCTAAAGTGAGGACTTTTTATGCTTTACAAAGCATTCATTAATGAGATTTAAGACCAGTAGCACCTTAGCACCAAGTGCTCACAGTGGAAAAACTCAAATAAAATATGACATATCAAATATATAAAAAGACACAGTAACATTTAAACTCTGGCTGTATAAAACCATTTGTAAACACAAGTTAAAATGCAGCTGCAAAACTGAACAATAACTTGGATTCTGTGTTTTAAGGTGCTGCTGGTCTTAAATCTCATTAATGAATGCTTTGTAAAGCATATAAAAGTCCTCAGTTAAGATCAGCTCACAAAACCATGAGCAAGCAGCTTATAAGTCCTTTGTGACTACCTTAATTAATCATAATTTGCTATGTAATAAGGTGTTCACTAACCCTTACTAAATGTTAGAATCATAACCTGTAAATGTGTTTATAACTGCTTTATAATGACCATAATAGCTCATTTGTAATTGGTGAATCCATTATTTATAAAGTATGAACAAAGAGTTAGTTAACACATTATAGGGAGTCATATTCATGAATAATGAAACATTTATAACTGTGTTTGTACATGATATATAAATGAGTATTAATGTATGAACAATGCTTTACAGATGATGAGTTAAGTATTAACTAATGCTTAATTAATGCTTAAAAGTGTGTAGTTAATATAAAGTGTTACCAATAATAATAATAATAATAATAATAATAATAATAATAATAATAATAATAATAATAAATAAATAATAATAATAATGATAATAATAATAATAATAATAATAATAATAATAATAATACATAAAAAACTGAAATAGAATAGAAAACAAAGGTGAAAACAAAAACACAGCAAAAACAAACAAACAAATAAACACAGAAAACAATTGTTTATATGTTATAAAAAAAATCAAATAACCTATAAAAAGTAAGCAATGAAAGGGGAGAAAAAATAAGAAGAAGAAAGTAAATAAATATCTTATATTAATAATGATAATGAAACAGATATGGCTGCATGACAGTTTCCTAATTGTTAATTTCAAGGGGTTAATATTAAATTAAAAAAAATGTAATCTAAATAGAATAAAGTAGATAATAATAATAATATATATATATATATATATATATATATATATATATATATATATATATATATATATATATATATATATTATTATTATTATTATTATTATTATTATTATTATTATTATTATTATCTTCTTCATTCTATATATATATGAAAACACGTATAAAAATGAATAAGTAAACAAAAAGAGTGTTGTGTTGTGAGGGTTAATGTTTGTGTGGGAATGCTGAAGGCATGAAGGTTAGTGAATATCTTTAGATGTATTCCAAATATGAGAAGTGGAAAGTGGAAAGATTGATAAGATTATTATTATTATTATTATTATTGATTATTCTTTTCTATTACTTATTTATTGTTTTGTATTTATTGGTGCTAAAAATGTATGTTTTATTGTTATAGGTTTCAGAAGCTTGCGAGAGAGAGGGGGGAGAGACAGGGACAAAAAACTGATTTCAGCCTCAGTCTGAAAAGCTACATTTTAGTTACTGTCCCCCCCTGAGGCAATCCAGGACCTAGCACTCTGGAAGCCTCATTCACTGTTGCCATGCCACCAATCGTGTTTCTCCATTCCAATCAATCAATCAATCAATCAATCAATCAATCAATCAATCAATCAATCAATCAATCAATCAATCAATCATTCAATCAATCAATCAATCAATCAATCAATCAATCAATCAATCAATCAATCAATCAATCAATCAATCTTTATTTGTATAGCGCAAAATCACAACAAACGTTATCTCAAGACTCTTTTACAAACAGAGCAGGTCTAGACCACTCTATGTCAAATTATGAACAGAGACCCAACACCAGACAGGATAAGACTCAGTGTGACCCCACCTTAATCCATCATGAGCATTGCACCTCACAGTATTTAGCTAGTTACAGCGGAGAGGACAAACTTCCTTTAACAGGCAGAAACCTTGAGCAGAACCAGACTCATGTTAGACACACATCTGCCTTCTTGCTTATTCGTGTGTGACAAGCCGTTCAGAGCAGAGTGTTGGATTATCCCAACACACAAATTACCTTTTGATTTAAAACTTTGCCAAAGTTTAGTGCTGTCATCTAACACTGTAACTCAACATTTGTTTGTGAAATATGAAAAGCACAACACCACCTCCTCAAACTGTTCCTTTAAAGTCATTCAGAGTAGTTGCAGCTCTGGTTTCTCACCATCACAAAGGTTGTGTCAGCATTTCTGTAATAAAAACATGAAAACCTGGGGATAAGTGAAGCATATTTTCTCCTCTTGTATTTATATTGGCCTTCAAAAATCCATCATAATAAAATCTTACAAAACTCTTGAGCAGAGGGAGGCCTTGCTGTTATTGCTCACCAAAGAGCATTTAGTTTTCTTGTTGTTTTCTTCCTCTTTTTTATTCTTTCACGGCCCTCCTTGATCGTTCAATACTTTTTCTGCTCTCAGAGAAAAGTCTCAACAGACGTGCTCATTAATTCATGAATGTACTGCCGGTAAAAGTGCTCACCATAGCTGATGTGAAGGATCTGCAGGGATGCAAACAGAGACGCTAACACAGGTAAAGTATATCAAACAGAGATGCAAATATAGAGGGTTTGGAAGTGCTTTGGTTATCCATTCACAGCTAAAAACAACGTATACAGTCTCTCTTTTTTGCAATAATTTTAAGATTAGGTTGGTTAGTTGTGGAGACTGTTGGGAAAATCAGATGATAACCACAAGGTTAAAGAAGACTTGAAATTCTCTACAAGTTAACACCTAAGAGGTACTATACTCTGTACTGCATAGAGACACACACACACACTCACTTCCACCCACACACAGGAGGAAGTGGTTGCGAATTCATCGTGTGTCCAGTAAGTGCTGATAATGAAGCTGTCTGTGGTGATCAATAGAGATCAGCTCTCGTCACTTCTTCGTCGCTCTGGCTCTCTCCACTTCCCTCACCGGCCTTATCTCAGTCCTCTCACTCCATTCCCCTCCGCACCTCCTCTGTACTCTACTGACTCTCCTCTTCCATCTCCGCCAGCCATGGCCAGGAAATCTTTGGTGCGGCCAGACTGAAAGGAGGAATGTATTGCTTTTTTTTGTAATCTCCAAGCCAGTATGACATTAGGTGGAAATGAAATGTCAAATACAAATACATTTAAAAATGTATTTGGGTGACAGAGTTGTTCCTGAAGCGCTCATCGTTAGAAACATTCATGTTCAGAGCAGAGATTTGAAACATCTCTTGTAAGTCTGGAAATTTGGGGAATCATAGAAAACAATTACGTGTTTTTTGTAAACATGTTTTATTGATTTACACATTTTACAGGGTTTTCACAAAATGTGTCAAAACATACAGAAAGCACACATTCCCCAATTATTGTCAGAATATTACACACAGAAAACACATACAGAAAACAGAATGAATAAATGAGAGTAATGCTTAAATTGTCCGAGTACATTTTCAGAAAATTCCAGACAAAACCTTACAATAAATAAAATGACATAACAAAAATAATACTACTAATACTACTACTACTACTACTACTACTACTACTACTACTACTACTACTAATAATAATAATAATAATAATAATAATAATACATAAAAAACTGAAATGCCGTGAAAATTATAAATACAAAATATAGATATACTTGCACACATCCGAGTTCAGTCATCACATCGTAAATAAAGAACAAGTCGTTCTCATCCCTGTCTCAGAGTTCCAGCACTTCTTCAATGTCAACATTTTTTATAAAATTAAAAAATGTATCCCAGATATCAATGAACTCAGAACCTTCTTCCTTAGGTAGAGGTACGTTTTCTAAGAGCTAAACTTCCTGTTAACTCTTTCAACCAGCGACCAAGAGAGGGGCGACACACATTCTTCCAATATAATGCAATTAAACGCCTCGTTTGAAACAAACAAAGGTTCACCATCATGTTCTCTCTTTCAGGCAGAGAACAGTTCTCTGGAAACAAACAAAGAAACAAACAAACATGTTTTAGGATTTAGAGTGATAGGTGTTGGATTCATCTGAGAAACAAAGCTAACCACTGACCTCCAGAATCTTTGAACCTCTGCACATTCTCAAAGGAACTGATATAAGGTGCCTGGATACGCCTTGCAATTGAGGGTCATCTTAATGATAATAATATTAATAACAATAACTGGGATTTATTTAGCGCCTTTCAAGAAACCCAAGATCGCTTCACAGGGTCCGGTAGGGGGTCTGGGGGGTAGGTGGGGACAACACTATCTAATGGGGAAAGGCCTTGAGGAAAAGGTGCGCTTTGACTGCTTCTTTAGAACTGTCCAGGGTTGGGGCGCTGTGGATGTCTGGAGGGAGAGAGTTCCACAGAGTAGGGGCTGCCACACTGAAGGCTCTGTCCCTGAAGGTCTGCAGCTAAGTCCGAGGAGACCCAGGTCCGGAGACCCAAGTCCGGAGACCCAAGTGAGAAGACCCAAGTCCGAAGACCGTAGGTTCCGGGGTGGAGTGTGTTGGTGGAGGAGGCCACCCAGGTATTGGTGCGAGGGCATGCAGGGATTTGTAGGTGAGGAGGAGGAGTTTATAAGAGATACAGTACTTACCAGGGAGCCAGTGGAGGTGAATGAGAGTGGGGGTGATGTGCTGCCAGGGCTTAGTGTGCGTGAGAACCCTGGCAGCTGAGTTCTGCACGTATTGGAGCCTGTCCAGGGCATTGCTGGGTACCCCCAACACGACTCCATTGCAGTAATCCAGTTGGGAGGTTATGAATGCATGGATGAGGGTCTGGGCATCTGAATCGGAGAGAGATGGACGAAGCCTGGAGATGTTCTTCAGGTAGTAGAAAGCAGACTTGGTGACAGATTTGATGTGTGACTAGAAGGAGAGGGTGGAGTCAAGAATCCCACCCAGGTTGCGGACTTCAGGAGATGGGGAGATGGAACAGCCGTCCACATGGAGGAGATCTCCAACCTTCCTGAGCAGTGGCTTGGGGGCCACAACCACCCTTACTCAATTTTAAAGGAGTTATGTTCTCATAACCCAATGATGTTGTATTAGTCTCAGATGGGTACTGATGGTTTGAGTTTGTGCCTTTTTGCATATTGTACCCCATTACAATTTTGTGCTTTAGCATACCCAGAGGATGTACTTTCAGAGTTACATCGCATTTTCAGATGAATTATAGACCAAGTCACTCACCACCAAACCAAGTTAAAGGAAGAAAGGAAAATCACCTAACTTTAAAATGTCCTTAGGCTCCACAACGTGTTGCAGTAACTCTGGGCTCATACTTTTGGATAAATGCCTGTAACTCCACTCTTAGAAACCAAGCTATCATAATGTACATGCAGTAAACAAGCTGATTAGCCAGAGTTAGCAAAAACCTTGTGAGCATTGTGTAAAATAAAAGAAGCCACAACCTTGGAACACATTAGCTATTGTCTATAAATGATAAAGCCTCCCTGGGAGTGACATCCAACTATGCTGCGCTCTGGGTTCAGCCAAAGGTAAGTTCAACCCGACACTGGTGATAACTTTGATTTCTGTCTGCATCTTTTACTATTACAACTTAAGAAGCAAGCACGTTGTTGGAGTTGGGAGGTGACGTTTTTGAGCAGATTGTTTGATGCAGTAACATGCTAATGTTTGGTTAGGATGATTATAATAAGCTCAATCATTGCAAGAGACAGCCAGTTTATGGACTGTATTACAGTCAGTCTGCTCTCCACACCCACTCTTCTCTTGGCGTCAGCTAAGGCCTGCAGAAAAGAGAGTGGACACTGGACTACAGAGAGAAACCAGAACAGCTCAGATACCAAAAACATGTCAGCTGCCTTTTAATGAGGCATTCATATACATAATCTGTTCAGAGATTCAGGGTGATAAAGAAAGGATAATGTACAACAGATGGGTTATTGCAGTGAAATGGAACTCTTAAGAGCAGTATTGTGCAATTAGTCAAAGCACAAGGGTCAGTGCTTAGACAAGTTCATTCACTTTATACATGCTTCCTCTAGGTAGTATTGTGTAATGCAGATGACACTCAGTTCTACTTATTGGTGAAGCCAGAAGAAACCAAACTAACAGTAAACAGATAAATGAATTGGTAGCTTACACCTTGACAATGGTGGCGCAAGACTGTCTTGACTCAGGTGGCCAAGCTAGGGCACAGACTCTTGTAGGGGTGACCAGGTGAAGTACACATTACAGGCTTACCCAAACCATTAAATACATCTACTGTAAAATAGTCTGAATGTCATATACTCATTCAGCAGAGTGGCAATATTGACTCTATATCTACTGAACTTAAGTCCTATAGATATAGAATCAATATTGCATCTATCTGTTTGTCTGAAGTCACCATTTAAGTTATCTAGCTTCAACCTCTGGTCTCAAAATATGAAACCTATGCAGAAGTGTTACAAACTGCAGTTCATCGAGTGTCCACTAGAGGCTGGCTGCAGAAACACCAGAAACCACATACACACCCATTCAAAGAGACAATCTTTACAGCAGAAATAAACATGTTTACAACCTGGTTCAAAAAACAGTTTAGGGTAACACTTTATATTAACTACACACTTTTAAGCATTAGTTAAGCATTGATTAAGCATTAATTAATGCTTAACTCATCATCTGTAAAGCATTGTTCATACATTAATACTCATTTATATATCATGTACAAACACAGTTATAAATGTTTTATTATTCATGAATATGACTCTCAATAATGTGTTAACTAACTCTTTGTTCATACTTTATAAATTATGGATTCACCAAATACAAATGAGCTATTATGGTCATTATAAACCAGTTATAAACACATTTACAAGTTATGATTCTAACATTTAGTAAGGGTTAGTGAACACCTTATTACATAGCAAATTATGATGAATTAAGGTAGTCACAAAGGACTTATAAGCTGCTTGTTCATGGTTTTGTAAGCTGATTTAAAGTGAGGACTTTTTATGTTTTACAAAGTGTTCATTAATGAGATTTAAGATCAGCAGCACCTTAAAACACAGAAGTCACAGATATTGATTCAACAGAATAAGGAAACAGACACAACACATGGACTTAAACTTGTATTCATTAAAAGGAAACAACCTCTGTATAAAACCGTGTTTAGCAAAATAACTCTTCATATGAACTTAAAATACTCTGCAACTGAAAAGAAAATCTCTCAAACTTAAAGTGCTCACAGTGGAAAAACTCAAATAAAATATGACACATCAAATATATAAAAAGACACAGTAACATTTAAACGCTGGCTGTATAAAACCATTTGTAAACACAAGTTAAAATGCAGCTGCAAAACTGAACAATAACTTGAATTCTGTGTTTTAAGGTGCTGCTGGTCTTAAATCTCATTAATGAATTATTTGTAAAGCATAAAAAGTCCTCACTTTAGATCAGCTCACAAAACCATGAACAAACAGCTTATAAGTCCTTTGTGACTACCTTAATGAATCATTATTTGCTATGTAATAAGGTGTTCACTAACCCTTACTAAATGTTAAAATCATAACCTGTAAATGTGTTTATAACTGGTTTATAATGACCATAATAGCTCATTTGTATTTGGTGAATCCATCATTTATAAAGTATGAAGAAAGAGTTAGTTAACACATTATAGAGAGTCATATTCATGAATAATAAAACATTTATAACTGTGTTTGTACATGATATATAAATGAGTATTAATGTATGAACAATGCTTTACAGATGATGAGTTAAGCATTAATTAATGCTTACAAGTGTGTAGTTAATATAAAGTGTTACCCAGTTTGGGTCTGAATAGCTCATTTCTTTATCAGCACACACTGTATAGGGGTGAATTTATTATAACTCAGTATTTAGGAAGACATTAAACTTACAAGTTTTGGACAAGGGCGTGGCTGACTTGATTTACAGGAGGGGACAATGTAGCTGTTAGCAAAAATGCTAAAGGCCGGCCTCTTTCCCTCACACTAGCTCAACAGAAGTTAGGTTGTGTTCAGCATTTCCAATATGGCACCCAACAAAGATCGACTTCAAAACAGAACTTCAGGAACAGATGGGTGACGTCTCGGAGACTACGTCCATTATTTATTGAGTATGGTAAAAACACAACCCAAATAGTATATTTTGATATAACTGCTGCTTCTGACAAGGCATACAGCCAATCATGATTTAGAATTTCAGGGTGGTGACTGGGGTGGCCAATCAGGTATCAGGGGTGGCCACCCCCTGGCTCTGCCCCTGCGTCTTGAGGAACAGATCATCACATGTCAATGTTGTGTCATTTACTTACTCTGCTATCACTGAAACAGGAAATGCAGCTTTAAGTGTCCATCACATCAACTATATCAACATTAAATAGCATCACCCTGCTTGAATGTAACTTTTTTGTGTTCAATATTTTTTCTTTTGATATTAATAAAACAATTTGAAATGAATTTAGAAATGCACTTTTAAGAAAGTAATTTAGATAAAGCCCACGT
Organism: Notolabrus celidotus; assembly: GCF_009762535.1. Taxonomy (NCBI): domain Eukaryota; kingdom Metazoa; phylum Chordata; class Actinopteri; order Labriformes; family Labridae; genus Notolabrus; species Notolabrus celidotus. Next base: position 26,219,667 of record NC_048294.1, on the reverse strand, counting down.
GACACCTTCTTATAATTAAAGTAGTAAATACAATTTAATGTTATCATAACTGATAGGAGTAAGACGCATATTTTCTGCTGTCAGTTTGAAATGGAAAGAGGGAGCTCACATCAGCTGACAGCACAAGCACAACCTGGTGGTTTTTAATCTCTAAGATCCGATTTAGTTTAATTAATCAAATCTTTTCCAACCTTTGGCTCTCAGAACAACAAACAGAGGATTTGGCATGAGCTCAGAATATTGATATCTAAAAACGCAGCAAATTATAACATTAACCGGCTGAAGTGTGACCTGTATAAGCCTGGATCAAATCAATGCCTTTGCCATCAGTTACCATGAAGTCCAGTCAGTTCCAGCCTTAAATGTCAAGCAGCTGCACTCTACCATCAATTTCCTTAATCTTCCTCCCTCTCCTCCTCTTCCTCCTCCTCCTCTTCATGCTCTTTGCACCCTCCCTTTCAGCTTTCGGAGAAGATCTCGGTTGATTGCTGTGGTTGATGGCTGCGAGGAGAGAAGGAAAGAGGCGAGATGGAGAGGGAAGATGAGCGGGTGCGGCAGAGAAATGACGGGGTGCTGTTTGCCCCCTCGCACAAATTTCGGATTTAGGGTTTTCAGATGTTCACACCGCCGCAGCTGTGAAGTGGATGAGAGAGAGAGAGAGAGAGAGAGAGAGAGAGAAAGAGAGAGAGAGAGAGAGAGAGAGAGAGAGAGAGAGAGAGAGAGAGAGAGAGAGAGAGAGATGAAGAAGTAGAAGGACAAGTGAGAAAAATAACAAACGGACATAAAATCCAGAGTGCTTGCAATAAAAATACCAGTAGTAGCAGAGCAATTGATGGAGGTGATGGTGGAGGATGGAGATGTTTTTCCTGCTGTAGTTGTTAGGGTGTAGTTGAAACATGTTATGCTGTATTTGTTGGTATTTTCCTGTTGGTATTGCTGCTGTGTAGGTGTTTGAAAAGAAAAGCTGGAGTTGTAATGGGTGACGTCCGTGCTCTTCATGTTGGTGGCCACCATAGTTGGTGCCGTCGTTGGCGCCCTTTGCTTTTGTCCGCGGGTATCTTGGTTGTTTATATTTGTTGTTTGTGATGGAGCAACTGTTGTCATAGTTGTCAGTGCTGTGCCGGTTGTTGTTGCCGCTGTGACTCTACTATTTTTCATCCATGTTGATCCAGCCAGCTGGCTGCTCATTCTGTGGTCCTGTGTCAACAGATAGGCCTGAGATGGATGCCCACTGCTCTTTTGTTGCAGAGAAAGAAAGAGAGACCCCCTCCACTGCCTCCCCTCTCTTAAACATTCTCTGCCTCGCACTTTTTTAATGTCTCCCTCTGTCCTTTTAGTCTTTCTGTTGCTGTGATTTGTGGCAGCAGGCAGTGATAGGGGAGGAGGCAACTGTAGAATAGATTTGTATTAAGGAGGGGGAATGAAAAGGAAGGGATGGAGCGAGAGGCGAAGAGGGACACAGGGCGTATCGATGGGTAAATAAAGGGATGGGAGGCGGGAAGCTGCAGTTTGTCAGGCCATATTTGCCAATGTGTGTGTGTGTGTTTATAGTTGTGTCTCTGCATATGGATGTGCACAGACTTGGGCTAAGTCAGTAAATCTGAATGATGCATTTGAGTGTGCAGTGTGTGTGTGTGTGTGTGTGTGTGTGTGTGTGTGTGTGTGTGTGCATGATAGCACACATGCTCCACTGTGGAGCTCCTCACAGATGGACTGCTGCAAACACACAGCAGACCTCATTCATATTAATGAGCCAAATCTATACCATGAAAATTTAATGCCAACAATTTGTGACTGGGTGTCCAGTGTATGTCAATGTGCACAATTAGTACAGGAATTTATATGTGCGTGTGTGTATGCAGATGGGTCACAAATTAAAGCCTCCAGAACAATGGCTTCAATGGTCTTCGGCATAAATTTCTCGTGTCAGTGGGAGTCAATGGGGGGATGAAAGGTAGTAGTCCAACACATTCTCCCTTATTGAATGTGTTCATAAGGATTGTTTGCAGAAAACTGTCAAACTGAAGGCCAAGCATATACAGTTGTGCTCATAAGTATACATACCATAGCAGAATGTATGACTTCTTGGGTAGTTTCTGTTGTCATTATGATATAAAAAGAGTGAACAGTTGATCATAATTTGCTTCACCCAACTGCTAACCATGAGTGAAAAATACGTTTTTCTCTTATCTTTCATATTCTCTGAAAAGTGGCCCAAAAAAATCACAAATTCTGCCATGGTATGTAAACTTATGAGCACAACTGTAAGTCACTCCAGTGGCAACAGCTACTACTATTCATCTCATCACTATCATCTCTCTCTTATTCTCCTCTATCCCTCTCTCCAACACGGTATCAGCAGACGTGTGTCTATCATGAGTCTGGTCCTGCTGGAGGTTTCTGCCTGTTAAAGGAAGTTTGTCTTTGCCACTGTAACTTGCCAGTCCCTCCAGGATTTCACATTTTTTTGTGTGTGTGTGATTGTTGCGGCCCAAAAAGTCTGATTTTGCGACATTTAAAAAAAAAAATTGCAGTGAAAGTTTTTTTATTTTTCCCCCAATAACATCTCAGGGGCAATTAAATATGCTCAATTACACTTGTTTTTAAAAAACATTCTTGATGTGGCCACTGTGACTGTATTTTGATTCTCTTGATTCACAGAAAAATGCCATGAAAGGACTGTATTGCACATTTACAACGGTCCTTGAATGCACCTGCAGTAACAGGCGCACTGGACACAGTCAGTTCACGACACTCTGAAATGCATCTACATCTTTCAACAAGGAGTTGATCCAAACTTACTAAATGTGTCTGATGTATCACCAAACTGGAATAAATCAAGCTCAAGATGTGGAGCTTTTTACGGTAATGGCGGCAACAACGTCAAACCTCAAATATTAAACAGACGTCCCCCGGTTGTGTCTTTGTCACTAACACACACCGGGGGTAAGAATCATCAATGAAGATGAGACAGATGCATGGAGGTGAGGAGAGCTGGTTCATAAAGCACACCTGCTGCAGGTAGAGACCAAGCTAACACTGAGCCCCTCAGATAATAACTCTAGTATCTATAAATAACAACTTTTTAGTTGTCACTACGTTCATGTTCCAAGGAAGTAAAATTGATGACGAAACCGATGACGTACAGGGGCTGAGGTTAAGGTGATTGGTCAAATGTGTGGGAAACTAAAATTGCAAGGCCGCGCACAAATCATGTTGATTGGTTGAATCGCAACTTCCTGGAGGGACTGACTTGCTAAATGCTGCAAAGTGCTCTGCTCATGGTGGATTAAGATGAGATCAGACTGAGTCCTGTCTGTAAGATGGGACTGGATCTGATCCTGTCTTGATGTTGGGTCTTTGTTAATAATAGAACACAGAGTATTGTCTAGACCTGCATGGAAGACAAACTTACTTTTAGCAGGCAGAACCCCCCAGCAGGACCAGACTCATGTTAGACACAAATCTGCTGAGACTGTGTTAAGTTTGGAAAAAACGATAGAGGAAAATAAGAGGGAGAGAGGTGATAGTGCTGAGACAGAAAGTAGTAGCTGTTGCCGTCTGGAACGTCCACAGCAGGAGGACGTCTACGGCAGCTCAGAGGAACCTACGAGACAAGGGAGCTCAGGGACTCCAGAAAGGTCTATGGTTAGTAACTTTAATGGGACAGGGTGAGTTAAAGTAAGTGATGAGGGGGTTCGGGGGTAGGGGGTGAGATAGGATCCCAATGTGTCAGCAATACCTCTTTTCGACCAACGCTAACCGGGTTGTATATTCGGGCTGGTGCTCGCGCTAGTTCGGAGCTGAAGGATCTCGCACGAGCGATGTCAGATTTACGTGACAGCTTCTCCCAGAAGTGCTAGCATGAACTTTCCTTCAAAACAACAACGATGGCAGACAACGGCAGCTTGTCTCCTTGGCCGACCACTGCTTTGCCTTGGAATCCATTAGTCAATCAATCAATCAATCTTTATTTGTATAGCGCCAAATGACAACAAACGTTATCTCAAGACTCTTTTACAAACAGAGCAGGTCTAGACCACTCTATGTCAAATTATGAACAGAGACCCAACACCAAGACAGGATAAGACTCAGTCTGACCCCACCTTAATCCACCATGAGCATTGCACCTCACAGTATTTAGCTAGTTACAGCGGAGAGGACAAACTTCCTTTAACAGGCAGAAACCTCGAGCAGAACCAGACTCATGTTAGACAGCCATCATGCCTCGACCGAGTTGGGTCTGGAAAGACAGATAGAGGGGAGTAAGAGAGAGAGGTGATAGTGATGAATTAATCTCTTTTATTTTTTTCACTGCAGTACAATGGTGGAAACAATTGGTTTGAGTTTTTGATCGCGACAAACCCGCCCCTCGCCCCTGACGTTAGCGGTTCACGGTTCGCGGTTCCAGACCAACAAAGAGATGGAGCCGCTCTGGAGCCGGTTTTCCCGGCCAGGAGCCGGTTTACTCGCCGTCGAAAAAACGTGTTCTTAATTGAGCGCCGGCTCCGAACTGGCCCTGAAACTGCCTCGGTCGAAAAGGGGTATGAGTCGGTTCCCCTGGCAGTCTAAGCCTATAGCAGCATATCTAAGAGCTGCTCCAAGCCTGATCCAGTTCTAACTATAAGCTTTATCAAAATCCTTTGGAATCTCCTGACAGTAATTGAAGACTTCACGGTTGTTTCATCAATTGTAAAACATCATTTCAATCATGTATTACAGTTGATTTACAATGCTTTGTAAATAACATCACACATGTAAGCGGCCAAATATGAACCCTGAAAGTAATCACTCAGGGAAGGATTAGAAATAAGAATTTATTTTATTTTATTTTTATTTGTAGGTCTTATTCTTATGCCTTGTACAAAGAGAGCACAGTTTATCTAAGTCAAATTCCTTGTGTGTTCAAGCATACCTGGCCAATAAAGCTGATTCTGATTCTGATTCTGAAGAGAGAAACAAATAAGCCCTAGAAGTAAGCAAAAATGTTGTCCCTTACATTTTTTGAAACACTTCCTTCAGCTTTATCAATCCTTTCAGACTTGCAGGTCCCTGGTGCTGAATTGCATTACTGCAGATAGCATCTATGTGCTACTAAGTGTCCACATTCTGATTCTGACTAGAGGATTAATCTTTATTATTTCCTTAATAGCCTCTTGAAACTGAACTTAAATATCCTACATTCGTCTTAACTGTGAGTGTGTGCACTAACATTGTTGGTTAATTAAAAGACGCCATCTTTAAGTCCTTAAAGGTCCATCGGTAACAGTTACAGCATAGACCATGTTTTTTGGTGAGGCGATTATCACAATTGGAAAACAGAGTTGCTGAGTAAATATGCGTGTATGTGCATTTGTGTATACAGAAAATGTGTGGGATTTTATTACATTTCCCTCCCGTCCCAAAGGCCTTAGCTATGTGTCACTGAATCACCAACTTTTCCTTGGCATGCAAAAATACAGCCCAAAATAAACTGTCAGAGACTCGCTCGAATGAAGAAATATGAACTAGGAAATATTGTGCATGAATATGTTTGTGTGTGTTTGAGTGTGCAAGCATACCACCTGCGTTTGTTCTCGCCCATGTGTCACATCACAGTGCGCTTATGCAGTTATTTGGCAGTGATGGTGCCTCCCATGTCAAAACACGCACACGCACACGCACACGCATGCACACACATACACGAAAATACCCGGTCCAATATCAGTGTAAATGAGACAGGAGGACCACTCTTACACTGGCTGCACACAGCACTCAGTGTCACTGTCACCACGGGAGAAGAGAGGGTGAGGAAACACAGTCAACAAGATAGAAAAAGAGGAAAAAAGGGGAGAGATTGAAGGAGAGAGAAAGGGGAGGTAGGAGGAGTGGTGGATACTGCTCATTGCCATTGTTATTCCCCCCTGCAGGAAATGGCTACCTCCATTAAGTCACTAATGATCCCTGCATTGTGCCATGGCAGTGTCGGAGAGAGGACTAAAATGTCTCAGCGAGAGAGAGCGGGGGAGTGCTGCAGAGCAGAGGTGAAATTATGGAGTGAGTGATGGAGAGGGGAAGAAACAGGGAAAGACAAAGGACGGGGAAAAGGGAAGTAGAAGAGAAGTAAGTGGAAAGACTGAGGGGATTTTAAAGGGATATTAAATGAATGAAGCGGTGCAGTAGAGTGAAGGATGGCGATGCAGGGAGCCTGAGTGAACATGGATGTGACATGCATTTTCCATACGGCACGGCTTCCTAATGTGGCTTCTTTTCCTGGGTAGCGTGCCGTGTGATCCGTCATGTCACTCACCGGCGCTGGAGCATGACATTAACGGACATGCATGGTACAAACGGGCACATGAGAGCCGATTCAGACGAATACTAATTCTCCCATTACCATCAGAACGACTGAGGTGCTGTATGAACACAGATGCAAATGCATTCTACCTCACTTGCTCACGCTCATGACACTCTGGGTATAAACACATGCATCATGGACCTATGGAAAGAGGAGGGGTGTCATTGACTCCTGCAGACACAAGTGTTAGCGCTGACTTCCTTGAACTTGAGTAAGTTTTGTGCACACAAACTCACCTGTGTGTTTGCACCTCTCCAAAAAAACACAAATTAATCTCCTCCCTCTACGCCTCGATGAGCACTGCAGTCAAGCAGCCTCGCACTCCAGCCAATCACCAGAGGGATCTGCTTATTGAAGAGCGGGAGGATGCCACGGCTAGTTGTTTGATTTGAATTTGAATTTTAAAACATCTCCCTCATTACATTTTCCATTATTTAATCAATTATTCATGAAATCCACAAATGAGCAAGGGTGTTCGGATGCCGAGCAAACACTTGGACAGCCCTGAACTTGATTCACTGTTTCTCCTTCATAACCTCCAAGTGTATGAGCCCCTGCCTCTCTGGCAAGTGTCTCCTAAGGACACTCAGAGAAACAGGGCGAGGTGGAGGGAGGAGAGGGACAGGAGAGACAAAGAGACAAAGTTAGAGGGTAGGTAGCAGAAGCAGAAGGGGTTCTGGTGAAGGGTGGCAGATGGATGAAAAGGAGAAGTGGAGCACTTGGGAAAGACAGAGAGATGGACTGGAGAAGAAGAAAGGAGGAAGGGAGATGCAGACACAAAGCGTCAGAAAAAAAAAGAGGGCAACTGAGTTTAAGCAACCAAGACAACCAGCAGCATCTGTGATCAGTGCTCTGGGTCTAATGTGTGATATTCAGTGAAGAGCAGCAGACACGCTCAGGCCTTGTATGTGTTACATTATTTCCACACATAGCTAAAATGACACCCAGAGCAAGAGCTTGTGTAATAAAGCCTCTGAAGATTTGGGTGAAGCTAAAATGAAAATAAATTGCAGACAAAGACATGCTGTTAGCTCATGTTAGAGTATGAATGTGTGGCCTAACACATTTTGATTGACATCTGTCTGTCATGGTACAATTAGCATCGTGCAGCCATAGAAAGCATGTTTGGATCGTCTGTCAGAATCAGGAGAAAGCTACGGTGGCCCTGAAGGCCAATAGTAACATATTTCAAAACCGCGAAATATATTTCACAAAGAAAATACATTTCACGAAACCGGAAAGGGTAGGACCATGGTACTTGTTTGTGATTGGCTTAACCCAAGTCTGTCTGACATCAGTCATTTATCATTTCCTGTTTACACTGGAGCCAGTGCTGAATTTCAAGTGTTTACCAGGATGGAAGAGGAGCTTGAGTTGATAGAGTAATACTTCAACAAGGGACATGCATATAGGGCCTGGTCTATTAAGATCTCAAATAAGGAGCGCTATATTGCATTTACTAAAACATTGGATGTGTTATTTCTGGGCGTGTTGCAGGTGATCTACTATGACTGTGCACGCAAATGATAACAAGTGCAAATGTTGTTCGGACCGCCTTTTAATAAGGATTTTGCATGTGCTACCGGCTGTCACCATGGAGAGTTTGAGAGAGCAGAGTGGCCTTAAACCATAAATGAAGTTTGAAGCCATCGAGTTGGAGATCTTTGTTGAGGAGGGAAATAAACACATCAAGCTACTCAATTGGGAAGTCAATTGCAGTTTGAAACAACCAGGGAAACACACTGCTGCAAGCACGAGATGAGGAGTTACACCAAGCTGCCTGGCGGCTTAGTGAGCACTACAGTCAGGACATCGCCCCAAGCTTCCCTGGCCAGCTGCTTTATTTCAGAGCCTCTCTCAGGGACCAGATACCAAAGCAAAAGTCTGTTGCTGATCTGGCAAAAATGCTCATTGTCAACCACCCAGCAGTAACTTCTGCATTCAGTGAGTGTCCAGATTTTACTAATCTACCTGCTGTAGGTTAGTAAACTCCCCTCTGGAAGGGTTGTCAGAAATTATACGGCGGACAACTCGAGTCTCCTTCTTTTTCCATTTATTTCACACAATAACGCACACTGCCTACCGACACTCGGTGGCTAGAAGATGCAAGACTCTCAATAAGTTAGCTAATTAGTTAGATAGTTAGATAGATAGGTTGTAAACCTGCAACAAAAGCACAAACACAACTCGAAATTAACAACTATAAGTTAACATTAATTATTGTCTGGAACATATTCACTGACTATTCAACTACTCACCGACAAGGCGTACCAGTCCTGACGTTTAACTAAATGAAAGTGAAACTTAAAGGAATATCTATACGTTTTGTAAGCCCTGCCCACTTCACACTCACAGTTGGGAGATCAGGATGCTCCAATCAAATAAAGCCATGTTATGGTCTCATGAAATATATAACAAATAAACAATGGATAAAACTACTGTAAAGTTATACAGTGAGGTTTGCACCGCCCTGCTTTTATTTTTGACTCTTGCTGTCACCGTTGAAACTTCTGAGCGCTCATTCTCCAATTTAAAACTAATTAAAAACCCCTTGAGGGGCACGGTGGGACAGGAGAGACTAAGTGGACTTGCTATGTTGTCCATTGAGAATGACAGATCAAAGAAAATGGACATACAGTGCATTGTGGATAAGTCCGTGGAGCTTAAGGCTCGTCCAAACAGTGGTGAGTAGGCCGAGTACTTCATGTTGATTTTTTGTTTATATGTGAAGATGTGGGCCGCTGTGCCAATTTGGCTAAACTTCATAACTGTTGATACAGTGACCTACTGTGCTCTCATTATATGAAAAAGTTAAAGTGGGTGTCAGAATGATGCGGTCGCTATCCGTGGTGCTGAACTGCTTTGAATTTGTGTTGTTTTATTTATTTATTTGTGTTGTTCTCTTGGGTTGTTAGACTTAATGTCCGTTTGATTGACTTCAAAATGACATAACTGTGTGTAAAAACTGTAGTAATGCTTGTAAACCCCGCTGTTGTGGGCATGTGTATGTACTAAAGCGATGTTATGATGAGCTTTACAGTGACCGCAGCCATGTGTGCGTAACGCTGTGCCAGTTTGCACCTGCCTTTCAAATGTGCTAAATATAGACGCAAAAACACCGCCCGCTATCTGCTTCAGGTTTGATAAATCACATTGCGTGTGCTAAATGATTACATTTATTATTACATTACATTTGCATCTCCTCCTCCCAGTATTTTGCGCGTTCTGATGATCTACATGTATTCTGCATATTCATGAAGGCAAACAGGCTAAATGGATAGCGAGTGCTATTTTGCTTATTTCAAAGAACCAATCCTCTGTGCTCCCGGTTAGCACGTCAGCTTTGCATGCGCTATCAAGTTTGCACCTGTTTTTATACACGCAAACCTTTAGTAGATTTGGCCCAAAGTGTGATCCAAACAGGTGTCCAGGTCCCAGCAGCTTTGATGATGTTTGCCTCCTAACGACATTCAATGAAGAATATCTTCCCCTTCTCTGCAGTCCGGGGTCCTTTAAGCGTGATTTAAGGGTTCCAATTGATATGTGAATTTCATGATACGAGGAAAGCATTTCAATAATCACAACCTTTTAGTCCGCAACCAAACGGCAACCTCCAGATGCAAGAATGGAAGCCAATACGTAAGGGCTAAAAACTGCAGTTCATGGAGCGTTCACTTGAGGCTAGCTCTGGAAGTACCAGAAACCACATACACACCCATTCAAAGAGACGATCTTTACAGCAGAAATAAACATGTTTACAGCCTGGTTCAATCAGGATAGCTCATTTCTCTGTGACAGGTGGGAACACTGTGGCTATTGGCTAGCAGGCTAAAGCCCCACCTCTTTACCTCACACTAGCTCCCCAAAGTTAGGCTGAGTTCAACATTTCCAATATGGTAAATGGTAAATGGACTTGTACTTATATAGCGCTTTTCTAGTCTGTCTGACCACTCAAAGCCCTTTTACACTACTCGTCACATTCACCCATTCATACCCATTCACTCACTAATGGTAGAGGCTGCTACAGTAAGGGACCATCAGTGTTAGCTAATCTCATTTGTTCACATTCACACACCTCTGATCAACAGACGGAGCAATTCGGGGTTCAGTGTCTTGCTCAAGGACACTTCGGCATGTGACTGCTGGAGCTGGGATCAAACCACCAACCTTTTGATTGATCAACAACTGACTCTACCCACTGAGCCACAGCCGCCCACTGGGCACCCACTGACGATCGGCTTCAAAACAGGGCTCAGAAACAGATGGGTGACGTCACAGATTATTATACAGTCTATGGTTGTAAGCTAGCCAGCTAGCTTTTACCGCAGTGTGTGGCTTCATGTTGAAGGAGATGATAGATGGACACAAGGCCCTCTACCCAAACTACAATTAAGTTTCCACTCCATTGTAGGAGTTTTTGGGGATTTCATAACAAAGAGAATGTTTGGGGACACTCCAGTCTGCAGGAAATGTGAATAACAGTGAGTGCAACAGGGAGAAAATGAAACATGGACAGAGAACAAGCTAAAGACATGATGAGTGGACATTAAGCCAAAGATATCAAAGAGGTTGGCTGTCTGTGGTCTCACACACAAGCTCTCCGTCCCTGCACCAGATAGTGGTTTTGATTTAGTTTGCATGTTGTTGTCAGATGTTGGACCATGTGGATGTTTGATTAACAGTTTATCAGGTTGCCTTTTCACCAATCTCTGTTTTTGATAAATATTGTGATTATATTGTGAGGTGAAATTCTGATATCCCGACAGCCCTGATGTCCACCAATCCTGTTTATAGTTTTCCCTCTGTCCATTTTCCATGTCTTCCCTTTTACAGTCACTGTTGATCCATATTTCCTGCAGACTGGAGTGTCCACAAACACCCCGCCTTTTTTTTTTTACAAAATCCAAAACAACTCCCAAACTGGCGAGGGAAACTTTTTGGGGGTTTGGATAGAGTACCTCGCTTTCATGTGTCATCTCCTCTGACGTGATTTGCACTGCAGTAGAAGCCACACACTGCGGTAAAGGCTAGCAGGCTGACTGAGAACTGAGTCTTCTTCTTCCTGTCCTCTCCTGCTGCTTCTTCTTCGACTGTCCTTTGTTTTAGAGCAAGTGGCAACCGGTGTTGAGAACCACTACTGCTCCCTGCTATGAACCAATTAGTTACACAGTGTCTCATTTTAATCACAATATCAAAATGTCTTATACTTAAGACAGTTGTCATCAGCCCTTGTCTGAAGCATAGACTGTTAAAATAATAGGGATGGGCATTTCAAGCCAAAATACTATTCACTAATCATTGGCATCTATTCAGCCATTATTCAATTATCCAGCAGTAATATTAATAATAATCCAGTCTCGTGAACCAGCAGCAGGATGAGGTGCTGCTAGTAGCCTGCACTGTCAGCGTCTGTCTCGATTTCTGTGACGCGGCATGGCGTGTGTGTTTACATTTTACAGCCATGCTCGGTCTCTGGAAATACGTGTGTAGTAGTGTGAGATTCAGAAACGGAGAAAATCACAGTGACTGTTGCTAATGTTTTCTTCTTCTTTTGCTATTTAATGCAGTTAGCATTCTTCTTCTTCTGTTACTTAATGCGGTTAGCAAACAGCTTTAAGACGCTCTGTCGCCATCGTCTGGATGGAATACTGTATTACAACCAGGCACTGGTAAAAACAATGAAAAACTGTGCTTTTGAAATGAGAAAATATTTGAAGTAAATCATTGCCCATCCCTAGTTGTATCCTCTCATTATAGTCATTATCCAGCTGTATTTTGTTCCTTTACCTTTATAATTTTGACTGCCCTCTCTCTTACTCTCTCCCTAGCTCTCTTTATTTTTCTGAGGAAGTAATAATTTTGTTCAGTACACAATCTACGAAATCAATTGATTAGATGTCTTACTGTACACATGTGATTCGGGGCTCCTGTGTCTTCCAACCTGCGTTGTTCAGTCTGCAAATTGCACATGTGCATCCTTTTCTTTGAAACGTAACGTTGTTGCATTGTTTTACCCGAATACAATGATTCTCTTTTTTTGATTGGCTGTTGGGTAGCTATATTTTTCTTTTTCTTTTTTTGATTAGTTGGTGCATGGCGAGGTCCTTCTGAGCTCTACGGGAAACCCACTTGATAACTGTTCCACAGTTTAAAGAAAAGCGGCGCCACTTAGTGGCCGTTGTCCTAGTAATTATTCTGCGTGAGAAATACACGGTGTGGCGTGTGAGCGTGTGAACCATAGACTGTATAAAATATGGAGGTAGTATCCGTGATGTCACCCATCTGTTGAGGCCAATCGTCGGTGGCAGCCATATTGCTGCTGTCGAGGGATTGTGATGTAAAGAGGCGGGCTTTCAATCAATCAATCAATCAATCAATCTTTATTTGTATAGCGCCAAATCACAACAAACGTTATCTCAAGATGCTTTTACAAACATAGGAGGTTTAGACCACTCTATGTCAAATTATGAACAGAGACCGAACTTCAAGACAGAGTAAGACTCAGTCTGACCCCACCTTAATCCACCATGAGCATTGCACATCGCAGTATTTAGCTTTGAGCCTCTTAGCCAACAGCTACAGTGTTCCCGCCTGTCAATCAAGTCAGCTGTTCCTCTCATTGGAAGACTCGTAATTTCAATAACTTCGAAATGACCGCGTTAGAAAAAAATTCACCTCCCGTACAGTGTGCACTGACAGAGAAATGAGCTATCCAGACTACATACACTCTTCTTTTGAACCAGGCTGTAAACATGTTTATTCCTGCTGTAAAGATCGTCTCTTTGAATGGATGTGTATGTGGTTTCTGGTGTTTCTGCAGCTAGCCTCTAGTGGCCGCTCCATGAACTGCAGTTTTTAACACTCCCAAATGGGCTTCATTTTTTTCAGACTGGAAGTTGCTGCTTGGTTTGAAGGCATTTGTTTGATTAGAGTTTCCAGCAGCTTTGCATAACAAACATATCACTGTTCTACCTTTGCTTAATATTGCTTTCTGTCTTTTTGTTTTTCATTCCCTCCTCAGTGTCTCTGTGTTGGCAAGGTTAATAAAGAGATGCAATATAACAACACAACGGCTGCTTCTCACAAGGTTGTAAGTGTCTTCATTAAAAGCCTTGGGTAGTCAAGGGCCCTCACTGTCTTCTTCTATTCAAAACACAATTTGAGCAAAGACAAATAGACACTTGGATGCAATGAAAGGTGGGACAGGGGAGCTGAGGATATTGAAAAAGCAACAAATGACCTTCTCCAAGTTTCATCTCTTCCCCCTGTCTCGCTCACTGTCTGTGTTTCATTCTCTGCCTCCACTTTGCCATCGCCCTCTTTCCCACTCACTCACTCACTAATGGTTATTTACCTTCCTGGAAAGGGCTTCGCTTTCTCACCGGAGAGATCGACAACAGGACGTGAGCAAAAGCCGAGCTGCCTCAGAAAAGGCAAAAGAAGAGGAGAAAAGTAGCGGGCAGAATAAGGAGAACAGAGAAGAGAAATATATCATTCATGTCAGTCTCCCCGGTGACACGGACTCTACCTCCCACTCTCCCTCACAGCTGTAATGGAAGGAAAGGTTTGGCTACAGACAGAAAGGGGAGAGAAAAAAGAATTACATGTCAATATTTGTTCCCGTTGGCAGCCTGGATAGAAACAGATACATTACATTCTCTTAGTCCCGTCCCCTAAAGCCAATTTAAGAGCTCCACTTTTGTTTGGAATCAAGAGGACTTCAGGGGTCGCCTGGGAGAAAGCAGACAAGGGAAGATAGTGAAAGGAGCGACCAAGGAAAGGTATGAGTGTTAAAGGAAAGAGAGCCAGTGGATGACTAACCCTGACAAACAGTGGTTTTAAGGCCACAGAATGAGAAGGAGCTGAGAGTGGACATTTCCCATAGCAGGTCTCTGGAATACAAACAATGAGTCAAATCATTGTCCAGGCCGGCTACTTCTCTATCTCACTGTCTACAGGCTGCATCATCAGTGTGAACAGTTATTGCCCCGAAGCCTCAGGCTATCCCTTACTTGGAAATTGCATTGGCATATACGACTTAACATTTATTTTCTTGTTTTTAGCAGGGGGAGCAGAGAGAGCAGAGTTGTTTTCTGCGCTGAATGTTGAATTTCATATAAACACAATGGACAATATCACACCTACGGTTTTCTGTGTGTGGTCCAAACCATAGTGGTAAAGCTTGCTTTGTTATGTTTGTTTTGTTGAGGTCAATAAGTACCTCATTACCAGTAAGCTGTAGCTGTGAACACACATTGTTTCCCTTTTTAACCCATTATCACTCACTATAAACCCGTGCACCCTGGTAAACTTGCAGCATGTCGTCCTTGCTGAGAAACAGCACAAATCTGTCCCTCCTGCTGAACACAAAATCACACAGACAGTTGCTGCTGAGCTTCAGCAATCCCCATAAATCAGAAGTTTTTGGCTTGTGTTGATGGACCTGTCTGAGCTTGTTGCCAAATTGTTCTTTTTCCAGTGACATCAGTTATAAGCACACGAAGGAACAACTTAAAGGAGCAAGTAGCAGCTCCAGATTTTTTTCTTCGTGCTAAAACAAGACCTAGAGTCGTAAATTTGCCAACAGTATGGTTGTTTAAATGTTAACCCTATGTGATGTATTTGCAGAGTGTGGTTTGAGCTGAGGCTGTTTGTTATTACATTAGTTTCAAGGCTATTTAGTCATTAAAACAATGAGACAACTTCACATCTTGGGCTGATCATGAAGCTACGTACAGTTATTACAGAAGAGCCACAGAGGGAAATAAACCTGTTAATCAAAGGTTATTATAAACCATCAAGTTATTATAAACATGTTACATGGATCTTATTTATCAAACTTGAGTGGCACTATGAGAGGAGTCTAAATATTTCAATAATCAGTGTAACTGTAAGGGGAGCACAAGTGTGCAAAGCAATCAGTGTTTATGTTGATTTTGGACTACATCAAAATTGGACCTGCCAGCGGTGCTGGCAACAAAATATCCTGTCAATCCATCTAATATGTATTCTGCCTATCATTGCAATGCCTAGATCCTTGTGTGGACTGAAGGACTGTGTTCATTTTGGCAGCTGTTTTAGATATAGGATTGGTCTTATGTCACGTTCACATCAAACCCAACCAATCGTGTTATTAGCGTGAGTTCAAACAAGAGAAGTTTTTGTGTTTACTCGCTTAAAGCTGGGGTTGGTAGTCAGATTTAGATCCACTTTTTGTTATACTGGTTAAAATAATCTTTCTGTCCTGATGGTAATCAATACATAATGTGTTCTTAAAAAAGAGGTTAAAAAAAGCTGCTATCTACAGCCGGAGTAAACCTGGGAAAACACCAACCAATCCCTGCCATCAGGAGCCAAATGATGAAACCAATCAAATCCCGTCCTGCCGTTCAGCCCGCCTCCTGCATGTACATTTCCCCAGCGTGCAAAATAATTTATGACATTTATTAAGTCCTTCAGAAAATGTAGATGTTGTAGCACCCTTCCAGACGCTGTAGGGATGACGAGCCGATTCGTGAACATGTTGAGTTTTAATAACCGGTCACTGTCGGCGGTGATCACGCCAACCAACAAAACAACAATCAATGTTTGAATGAATGAAAAACTTCTCCTGCCTGTCTCTCCTCTCTGTGAGTACAAACAATAGCCATGTTTGTTTGTGTTTTTAACTTTCACCGCTGTTTACCGCTGAGTGAGACATGAGTTGATCAAGTGCAATACACAAACCATGTGCTGAGGACCGGTTTTGAATCAGTCACCATCATACGAATCAGCGGCGCTCGTGAATGTGAGAGGGGGGGGCGTTGTTTTGGGGGAGCTCCGAGGGGAGGGGGGAGGGGGTAGACGGAGTCCTGAGGAAATACTACATTCAAATTCATGCTAGTTTTCTGTGACTACCAACCCTCGCTTTAATTTGCACAAATGACTCAAGTTCAGCGTCAAGGGAGGGTCCCTTCAAAGGCCACTAGTCTGTTGTCATCATACAAGATTGAACTTGCATGCGCCGTTCGAGTGGCTGCTTGTTGCAGCGGCTCTCTCTTCGTTGTTCTTTTTTCGGCCTTTTTTTCATATCTGTTAAGTTCTCTTTGTATTTGGAGCCTGTCATGTCTTTTAATGACTCATTTGTTGGCCATAGACACCAAACTGGTTTCGTTTGCAGTGGTGTTTTTACTATTTTTGTTCCTGTCTGTGTCGGAGATCCTGTGTGTATCCATGGTAACATTGTTTACATACGAGATCAGCTGTTAGCTGCCCGTAGCATGTTGATGCTAAATGATACTAGGCCTGATGTTCCCTGCGAGCTGAGGAGAAGGAGGCAAGGACGACGTGCTGGTACTGAGGTGCAAGCTAGGAAGTGACGACGTTGACCTGTCCTTCCACCCACCGTTATGAGGAATGTAAGATCTATCTACGATAAGGTGGACCAGCTAACCCAGCACCAGAGGGAATACTGGCAGAGTAGCATCATGCTGACAGAGCTAACACCGGACACGAACGCCACATTGGAAGGATTAAACCTGCTGTGGGCGGACAGGATACAGGAGAACAAGAATGAACTAACTGAGGAAGAAGGCCAGCTCAGTCCTGGACCCTGTGGAGGTGGTGGCTGACAGGAGAATTATAGCCAAGCTGTCGTCTCTGATGAACATTTATTTTTATTTTTATTTTTATTTTTATTTTTATATTTAGATATATATTCTGATAGATTAGATATATATTGACATAGAATGGTCTAGACCTCCTATGTTTGTAAAAGCGTCTTGAGATAACGTTTGTTGTGATTTGGAGCAATACACGTAAAGATTGATTGATTGATTGATTGATTGATTGACTTCATTGAAAGGTGAAGCCAGTTAAGCTAAAAGGGGCGGAGCTAACTTCCTAGTACAAACAATAGCTGGGATCAAGTGACAGATAAAGTTTTTCATAACTGAGCAGATAATCCTCCTCACTCTCTGTCCTCACAGTGAGCTCCTGTTTATTCCTGATCCCATAAAAACAGGTAGAGTCACAGAGTTCATGGAAGCTGCTCAGAGATACAATCAAAGGGTCCTGTATATTCCCCATAAATGAACCTTCCCTGTCCTTATGTCAAATCATACATTACCGGATAATCTGCACGCTGATTGGCTATCGTGGCTTGAGTGGTTAGGAGGAGTTCCGATATTTCAACTCTAGCAAATTCTTTTGTGTCATTCACATGCCCATCATCAAAGACCAGAACTTGCGTCTATTTGCTTTGCTGTGAATTTAATTCAAATTCACTCACGCGGATGATTGTATTCACATTTGGTGTGAAGGACCCAATTAGTCTTTAGATGACAATACATGCTAGTTTCATTCACATTTTAGTCTTTCTGTTCAGTTAAAACATTTTCTTTTTTTTATAACTATTCCTTTAGTGGATCAGATATTGGTATTGGATTGGATTGGAAGTGTTAAAATCTGCATATTTCAATCTTGCTTGTGTAATATCATAAATTAAATAATCTAGCCTACACTCTACCACCAATGTAAAGCTGTCCCTGCAGATCTGCTGGAGTAAGGCAAGTGCATTATGCACAGATAGGGGTTATACAGAAGAGTGTGTCTTACTTCAAGTCAAGTAAAAAGACAACATTTTTTTCTGTGGCTGTATTTAGATTCTCTGGCTTCACACAATGCAAGGACTGTGTTGCACTTTTAAGACGGTCCTTAAATGCACCTGCACTGGACAGACAGTTAGTTCATGGCACTTTAAAATGCATCTTCCTTAATTTGTATGATATGTCGTCAAACTGAAATAAATCAAGTTTTTGATTAATGGTATAGCAGCAAAAAATATCAAACATTAAATATTAGAACAGACGTCCCCCGGTAGCTGGTTGTTGCCCTTTCCTTCAACCCTCTACACACACTTTGAATCAACCAGACTTATTTTTTGTTATACGTCGCACTTACTTATGCCTTTCTGAATCTGTAAGATGGGTTCCCTGAGGGGTTCGAGGCACTATTGGGGGGGTCATGAGATGCCTTGTAGAACATGTTTTAGTAATTCAAAGTAACATATTTTACTCATGATTGTAACAATATTGACAAAAAACAGTCGTTCAATTTGATATGAGATCTTGCAAACAAAAATGTTAAATTAGTTTCTGCCTTTCTTTGTCTCCTGATGATTCCTGAGTCCAGGGTTAGGTTTAGTTATCCATTCATTTAAACAAGAATCAGTAGCAGTAGGTTAATTCACAGCAGCACAGGAAACACAGACACATGTGCACGTAGGTGGCTACTTTTCTTCAAACCAGCTAAATGAAGTATGAAGCAGCATTTAAAGGTGACATATCATGCTTTTTTCATCAATATATATTGGTCTAAGAGGTCCCAAAAACATGTCTTTAAAGTTTATGCTCAAAAAAACACTTTGAAATCAGATTTTGGCCTGCCTGAAAAGTCCTCTTCTTCATTCCTCATCAGAACACTCTGTTTTCCCTCTGACCACGCCCCCTCCGGAAGTGGATGTGCCTCGGCTCTCCAGCACGTTGATCTAATGTTTACATGTTGGCTGAATATACACGGCTGCTCAGAGATCGCGTTACTTCAACCCTCTGAATCTGATCCTGACGGAGAGGCGCCTGTAGCAGGACCTTTCTGAACGATTGGTCACAGATTTAGTGTTTCTTGTTGTTTTATTTATCAGTATGTAGACGTGTGTCTTGGTACACAGCTACGAACATGTAGCTATGTGGCTATGCTAACTAGCGCTAGCACTTATCCATGATAAATAAAAATCATCCACTAGATCTTCAAATCTGCAGACGTGGGGAGTAAAACCGACCTCTGCCAGAAAGGCAGCAGGACCTTTTATGAAGGATTGGTCACAGATTTAGTGTTTCTTGTTGTTTTATTTGTCAGTATGTCGACGTGTGTCTTGGTACACAGCTACAGCTACAGCTACAGCTACAGCTATGAACATGTAGCTATGTGGCTATGCTAATTAGCGCTAGCACTTATCCATGACAAATAAAAATCATCCACTAGATCTTCAAATCTGCAGACGTGGGGAGTAAAACCGACCTTTGTGTTTATTAAGACAGCCTACAACTAGCATGCCTCCCTCCTAAGCTCCTTGTTAGCACACATGTGTGCAGGTAATGAAAAACGGAGGAGGGATTCAGTATTATTTTATACAGTCTATGGGCTGAACAAGCTCCGAGCTCTGACTCCGTGACAGACCGGATATTGTTGTTACGTAACAAAAACACTGAAGTCTGAAACGACTCGTTTCACACACATTTACAGAAAGGTGGAGAAATCAGAACAGGGGCAGAATGGATTCTTTTCATTCTCGGGGGGTTTGTAGACATGCCAGGGACACATATTTCAGGTAGAGAACCATTAAAAAGTCCATTTTGCATGATATGTCACCTTTAATGGGGGGCAGTTGGGGTCGTGAGTCTTTATTTTGGGGGTTGGGGGCTGAAACGTTGGGGAACCCCTTCTGTAAAGGATATGTAAGGGATTATGTATGGTTAACAGGTGGTTATGGTAAATAGAACCCCTTCAGCCTGTTGGGATTAGCATGCTAATCAAAACTTCATTGTTAACAAACACGATGCTAACAGAAGCTAACTGTCATATGTCACCTTGCAGTTTATGGTGTCAACATCAGAAGCTTAATGTGCAGGAACTCTTCGCTGCAGATTGATTTGACATGATGTGTCATTAGTTAATCTGATGTATTAGTTCAATCAAGCTTTATTTATAGAGCACATTTCATACAAATCAAATACAATTCAAAGTGATTTACAAGGATGGAAAAAAAGAAAGAAGCAGAAGTAAAATAATGGAAAGATATTAAAAACCAAAAATGGATTTATAATAGAGAATAATGCACACCACCACCAATAAAATATGTGTAATTAAATGAGAATCAAATTAATATTAAGAATATAAATAGTTTAAATAAATACATTTAATAAGTGTAAGGATAAGAGTTGAAAATAAAATGAAGGCTAAAAATATCAATAAAACTGAGAAGATAAGTTAAGATAAATAAATAAAAATAAACAGTAAAAATACATAAAATAATAAAGCCACATTTAAACCAATATAATAATAAAAGTTAGTAGTTGAAAGTTAATAACCGTTGTCAAAGGGTTGTCAAGGTGTTTTGACCAATCAGAATCAAGCATCTCTTGAGTTTAAAGTTGATACACAGGAGTGAGGTTACAAGGGAGCATCAGAGACAGGATTATTAACTCCAATCTGATATAAGATAACTATTTTGTTGACATTGTTTTACAAAATACTGACTTATTGTGATGTTAAACTTTCCATTAAAGCTAGCATCATGTCTTTATATCTGGTCTTTTGAATACATTGTGACACAATCAACCCCCCGATCAGGTGTTACAGTTTCATCCAGACCAAATACTTCAATGCATCACTTTTATTCAGTACTGGCGCATCATGCACACAGTCTTATTCACTAAAAACAACACAAGTACTAAAGGGTCAAACTGGCTCATGCCCTTCTGTGTGCACCAGATTGATAAACTCAGTATGTCACATTCAATATCCATTATGTTAAAACACACCACACTACATGGGGCCCCAGAGCTTGTAGAACAGGGTTTTACAAGTCAGTTTGTGTGTCAGGATTGATGACATGAGTGACACCAGCTAATCAATTAGCCAGAGGCAGTCAGGCCTCTCTATCTGCCATCGTTTGTGAATGCTCTCCGTGTTTGTGAGCTGCACTCACAGATCAATGCTGTGCTATCTAACAATACTAACAGCCAGTGGGATATTGAACGAGACACATATTGTTAAGGTCATCTAGAGTTGTACGGTGGCAGAAGCACTGAGAGAATCTTTGGAAAGGTACAGCTGTTAGCTTAAAGCACCTCAGGATGAAAAGCCTAAAGCAGGCTATGAGGACAGTTTAGTACTTTAAGCAAGTGGAAACCTTTGGTCTCAAAATATGAAGGAAATGAGGGAGTGTTATAAACTGCAGTTCATCGAGTGTGCACAAGAGGCTGGCTGCAGAAACACCAGAAACCACATACACACCCCATTCAAAGAGACAATCTTTACAGCAGAAATAAACATGTTTACAGCCTGGTTCAAACAACAGTGTAGTCTGGATAGCTCATTTCTCTATCAGCACACACTGTAAGGGGGGTGATTTTTTTTCCAACGCGACGGATCAGAAGATATTAAGATTACAAGTTTTGGCCCTTTAAGGACATGACTGATTTGACTGACAGGCGGGAACACTGTAGCCAGAGCCATCCCTAACTGACTTAGTCCCAGATTTCAACTGGTGCCCCTTGTATTATAACAAACTCCACCAATGATCACATCACACATACACTGAAAGACACCTGACATCCAGCTTCATGTTTTACACGTTTCCTTTGTTTTAAAAGAACATTAATAAAATGGTAATAACACTGATATTTAGCAGGAAAAATTATGCAATTTCAAAATGCATAATTTAATAGTAGTAGAATTTATTCAGTCATTATATAACACAATCATTTTCACAGTGCAGACACTTTCAACAAAGCAACAGTCATGTATTAATTGACATAAAAGTCAGAAGCAATATGCTTATATAAGCCTAGCCTACATTTCCTATCTAATTAAGCTAACAGCTTCCAAAGTGTAAAGAAAACAACAACAACAAAACAAAAACAGGTAAATCATGAACACTTAAAGACTTCAAAAACTGATTTGGAAACCATTATTTTTAGAAACCAAAAGCGAATCACAAGCCTTTAAATGTATTCTGGGATCAGTTCTCAATTTAACCCCAAATTTTATTAGATAGAATAATATTTTTTTTCCTGTTATCTTCAAATTTTCTTCCTCAGGGCCGGCCCCCCTAGCATTTTCCTATACTGCCTATGCCACAGGCCGGTCCTGGACGTAGCTTTTGCCTAGGAGGCTCAAAGCCCGCCTCTGTACCTCACACTAAGGCTGTTTTCAAACCTCCTACTATACTAGCAGTATGTACTGATTTGGTCTAAATTCAGTATGTAATATGTGAACAAGAGTAAAATCTGCAGTATGCCAAAACTCCCCGGATGTTATACTGATTCAGGAACATGTCTCAGTATGCATCAGACCAGTCTGCCTCGTGTTCTGTTTCCCACAATGCACAGCGCTCGTTACGCTTTCTCTCTGTTCTTCTTTTTTTGATGGGGGGCACTCCGTTTTTAGGTGCTGTGAAAATTATTAAATTCCACATAAACCACTTCTTAACTTTTTAAATCATAAGTGATGCTAAAGAAGCAGTTTCTCTCAGCTTGTCCGTTGTTTGCTTAAAGGTGACATATCATGCAAAATGGACTTTTTAATGGTTTTCTACCTGAAATATGTTTCCCTGGCATGTCTACAAACCCCCCGAGAATGAAAAGAATCCATTCTGCCCCTGTTCTGATTTCTCCACCTTTCTGTAAATGTGTGTGAAACGAGCCGTTTCAGACTTCAGTGTTTTTGTTACGTAACAACAATATCCGGTCTGTCACGGAGTCAGAGCTCGGAGCTTGTTCAGTCCATAGACTGTATAAAATAATACTGAATCCCTCCTCCGTTTTTCATTCCCTGCACACACGTGTGCTAACAAGGAGCTTAGGAGGGAGGCATGCTAGTGGTAGGCTGTCTTACTAAACACAGAGGTCGGTTTTACTCCCCACGTCTGCAGATTTGAAGATCTAGTGGATGATTTTTATTTGTCATGGAAAAGTGCTAGCGCTAATTAGCATAGCCACATAGCTACATGTTCATAGCTGTAGCTGTAGCTGTGTACCAAGACACACGTCTACATACTGACAAATAAAACAACAAGAAACACTAAATCTGTGACCAATCCTTCAGAAAGGTCCCGCTGCCTTTCTGGCAGAGGTCGGTTTTACTCCCCACGTCTGCAGATTTGAAGATCTAGTGGATGATTTTTATTTATCATGGATAAGTGCTAGCGCTAGTTAGCATAGCCACATTGCTACATGTTCGTAGCTGTGTACCAAGACACACGTCGACATACTGATAAATAAAACAACAAGAAACACTAAATCTATGACCAATGGTTCAGAAAGGTCCTGCTACAGGCGCCTCTCCGTCAGGATCAGATTCTGGATCAGATTCAGAGGGTTGAAGTAACGCGGGTCTGTGAGCAGCCGTGTATATTCAGCCAACGTGTAAACATTAGATCAACGTGCTGGAGAGCTGAGGCCATATCCACTTCCTGAGGGGGCGTGGTCAGAGAGAAAACAGAGTGTTCTGAGGAGGGCTGACGAAGAGGGTTTTTCAGGCAGACCAAAATCTGATTTCAAAGTGTTTTTTTGAGCATAAACTTTAAAGACATGTTTTGGGGACCTCTTAGACCAATATATATTGATGAAAAAAGCGTGATATGTCACCTTTAAAGTCTTGTGAAATTGGAAATCCAGCAACCTCTGGTTCAGCATACTGCAGACCAGATCCAACAGAACAGTCAGACTACATACTACATCCAAACACAGTATGTAGTAGGCAGTACCTACTGCCCACTTAAAGCCGTTTTGAAAGCAGCCTAAGTTTGCTTGAGTTCACCATTTCCAATGTGGCTCCCGCCGCCGACTGGCATCAAAACAGCACTTCTGGAACAGATGGCTGACGTCACGGATACTACGTCCATTATTTATGCAGTCTATGACTTTAATTTACTGTGAAGAGAGCTGGTGTCACATGTCGTCATATCACGCTCAGATACATTAACCTCATTGCTGCCTTTCAGTCAGTTTCTCACTTCTTCAACTTAAAAACTTCCGTCTCTCATTCATCATTCAAAGTTCTCAAAGTCAAGTCTTCCAATCCAGATGAAGCCACATGAAACAATGATCCTGATTGTCACCGCGGCAATAATTTCCTCACCGCACCAAAGGCATTTGATTGTGAGATTAAGGTTGTAATCATTTGACACAACCTGAAGAAAGGTTAATTGTGGTTGTAGATAGAAATGATCATAGCATTCAAGACTAATCTGTTTGGAATAGGTTGTGTTTAGCATCATAATAATTTTTGCATTCTGCACGGGTGTTGTCTCACCCCGGGCCCCCCTGGAGTTTGTAATAATTGCAGCAGTTGTCTTTGTTCTTAATCCCAGAGGAATCTGTCTCCAATGTCCTCTTTATAATCCAAACATAAGGAACAGTTTGTATGACTTGATCACTTTTGATATTTATCCAGAATGTGACCCTGTTTCCTTAAATTAATAATAATAATAATAATAATACCTAAGTTTTATATGGCGCTTTTAAATAACTCAAAGACGCTTTACAAATAAATAAATAAATACAAATAAAGACATACAAGACAAGCAGACGACAAGGGAAGAGGTGGAAAAATTAATGTGAGGGGAATGCCTGTTTGAAAAGGTAAGTTTTTAACTGTTTCTTAAATGAATGAAGTGAGTCAAAAGCACGGATGTGTGGGGGGAGAGAGTTCCAGAGGGTGGGGGCGGCTATGGCAAAGGCCCGGTCCCCCAAGGTACGGTGCTTGGATTTAGTGATGGGAGTGAGGAGGTTGGAGTCAGAGGATCGGAGACGGCGGGAGGGGTGGTAGTACTGGAGAAGGTCAGTGAGGTATGGGGGGGGGCAGGTTATTGAGGGATTTGTACGTGGGGAGCAGGATCTTGAAATGGATGCGCTGTTTTACGGGGAGCCAGTGGAGCTGTTGAAGGACAGGGGTGATGTGGTCTCTGGAGCGGGAGTGGGTGAGTAGCCGGGCAGCAGAGTTCTGTACGTATGGTAGTTTTTGTAGATGGGAGGAGGGAAGACCATACAGGAGGCTATTACAGTAGTCGAGTCGTGAGGATATAAAAGCATGAATTAGGGTTTCAGCAGCGGATTTGGAGAGAGTGGGACGGAGGCGGGCGATGTTGCGGAGGTGAAAGAAGGCAGTTTTGGAGATGTGACGGATGTGGGGTTGGAAGGAGAGAGTCTGATCGAAGATGACGCCAAGGTTCTTGATCTGAGGGGAGGGGGTGACTGAGTGACCGTCTATGGAGAGCTTGAAGTCCTGGGCGGAGGGGAGGAGGGATTTGGGGCCGATGATGATGATTTCAGATTTGTTACTATTGAGTTTTAGAAAATTGGTGGTCATCCATGATTTTATTGCAGATAGGCAGGTGGTGAGGGTGGAAACAGTGGCAGCGCTGATTGTTTTGGTGGAAAGGTAGAGTTGGGTGTCGTCGGCGTAACAGTGAAATTGGAGTCCATGATGGCGAATGATGTGACCAAGGGGTAGGATGTACAGTCATGGCCAAAAGTTTTGAGAATGACACAAATATTACATTTTCCCAAAGTCTGCTGCTTCAGGGTTTTTAGGTGTTTTTGTCAGATGTTTCTATGGTATAATGAAATACAATTAGAAGCATTTCATAAGTATCAAAAGCTTTTATTGAGAATTACACAGAATTCATGCAATAAGTCCATATTTGCAGTGTTGACCCTTCTTTTTCAAGACCTCTGCAATTCTCCCTGGCATGCTGTCAATCAACTTCTGGACCAAATCCTGACTGATGGCAGTCCATTCTTGCATAATCAATGCTTGGAGTTTGTCAGAATTTGTGGGTTTTTGATTGTCCACCCGCCTCTTGAGGATTGACCACAAGTTCTCAATGGGATTAAGATCTGGGGAGTTTCCTGGCCAAGGGCCCAAAATCTTAAT
This sequence comes from Notolabrus celidotus, assembly GCF_009762535.1. Lineage (NCBI taxonomy): Eukaryota > Metazoa > Chordata > Actinopteri > Labriformes > Labridae > Notolabrus > Notolabrus celidotus. The sequence goes on along the minus strand of NC_048294.1, from coordinate 26,193,632 downwards.
GTTTTGTTCCCCGAGCCATTTTGTTATGACTTTTGCTTTATGGCAAGGTGCTCCATCATGCTGGAAAAGGCATTCTTCATCACCAAACTGCCCTTGGATGGTTGGGAGAAGTTGCTCTCGGAGGACGTTCTGGTACCATTCTTTATTCATGGCTGTGTTTTTAGGCAAGATTGTGAGAGAGCCCACTCCCTTGACCAAAAAGCAACCCCACACATGAATGGTCTCAGGATGCTTCACTGTTGGCAAGAGACAGGACTGATGGTAGCGCTCACCTCGTCTTCTCCGATCAAGCCTTCCTCCAGATACCCCAAACAATCGGAAAGGGGATTCATCAGAGAAAATGACTTTACCCCAGTCCTCAGCAGTCCAGTCCCTGTACCTTCTGCAGAATATCAGTCTGTCCCTGATGTTTTTACTGGAGAGAAGTGGCTTCTTTGCTGCCCTCCTTGACACCAGGCCTTCCTCACAAAAGTCTTCGCCTCACTGTGCGTGCAGATGCACTCACACCTGCCTGCTGCCATTCCTGAGCAAGCTCTGCACTGGTGGTGGCCCGATCCCGCAGCTGTAACACCTTCAGGAGACGGTCCTGGCGCTTGCTGGACTTTCTTGGGCGCCCTGGAGCCTGTTTGGCAACAATTGAACCTCTCCCCTTGAAGTTCTTGATAATTCGATAGACGGTTGACTGAGGTGCAATCTTACTCGCTGCTATAAACTTCCCTGTTAGGCCCTTTTTGTGCAATGCAATGATGGCTGCACGTGTTTCCTTGCAGGTAACCATGGCTAACAGATGAGGAACAATGGTGTCATGCACCATCTTCCTTTTAAAGTGTCCAGTCACTCAATCATGACAGATTGATCGCCAGCCTTGTCCTCATCAACACCCACACCTGTGTTAATGTGTGTGACACCTGTGTGTCATTGAAATGATGTTAGCTGGTCCTTTTGTGGCAGGGCTGAAATGCAGTGGAAATGTGTTTTTGGTGATAAAGTTCATTTTCAAGGCAAAGAGGGACTTTGCAATTAATTGCAGTTGAGCTGATCACTCCTCATAACATTCTGGAGTATATGCAAATTGCCATTATAAAAACTGAAACAGCAGACTTTGTGGAAATTAATAGTTGTGTCATTCTCAAAACTTTTGGCTATGACTGTACAGAATGAAAAGGAGGGGACCAAGCACCGAGCCTTGAGGGACACCATGGGTTACTGAAATGGAGTGGGATGAGCAGTTGTTAATGGAGATGAATTGCTGTCTGTCTGTGAGGTAGGATGAGAGCCAGGAGAGGGCTGAACCAGTTATGCCAGTGTAATGCTGTAAGCGGTGAAGCAGGATGGAGTGGTCGATGGTGTCAAAGGCTGAACTGAGGTCGAGGAGTAGGAGAATTGAGAGGGAGCCAGAGTCTGAGGCGAGCAGGAGGTCGTTGGTGACTTTGATGAGGGCTGTTTCGGTGCTGTGGTGGGTCCGGAATCTTGATTGAAATGTCTCAAGTAAGTCAGAGGGGAGGAGATGGTGTTTCAATTGACCGGCAACAGTTTGTTCCAGAATTTTAGAAATGAATGGGAGATTGGAGATGGGGCGGAAATTATCAGGGTTTTCATGATCCAGTCCAGGTTTTTTGAGTATGGCTGTGATGGCGGCAAGTTTAAAGGTGGAGGGAACAGTACCAGAGGTGAGTGAAGAGTTGATGATGTCCAGGATAATAGGAGCGAGGCAGGGAAGACATGTTGCACAGTTCTTCCTGTGAGGCCGGTTATGGACGCTCATACACCAAATATTTGACAAAAGCATCAGCGCAATTTTTTACTTAATTTAGCTTCACAGCAAGAGAACCCATTTGCCTCTGAAATGATTCCTGCGACTTCATTTAGTGAAACACTGAATGCTTTTTTCCTTCAGTGAAGTTCTAATGTATAATGTATCGCTGTTGACTCGCTCACTGAATCATGCGCAAGATAAAACAGCTGTAAAGACATCACATTAAGATTCAGTTTCTAATTTGGTTTTGAGGTGGAATAATTCAACAAAGAAGGCTGAATTGTTTCGAGATCAGAGAAATAGTCCACATGATGCTGATTAGCATTTCTGGCATGAAATCAGTAATCTGATGGATTATATTGTGAAAGCATCCCTGCAGCTCTGATTACATCCTTGTAGCATGTAACAGGCAGAATGGAGGCATTGTTTTGTTTGTGATATTATTGTACAGCCTACATTTTCTTTTCTTTTTTTGAGGACTTTGTCGACTTTTGATTTGATTAATTCTAATGAGTAAAACATGCAAACTAAAACACATACAAATATGAATTTGTAAAGGTCAACAACAGAGCCAACCTGGTAAAAGGTCAATTAGATGAAGCATCTGGTTGTGACACTTCCACGTCGACTCAAAGCAGTTGGTGTTTTTCTTTCACTGGATTCAGTCTTACTCTATGTGGCATGCAGTCCTGAAAGTCCTTCATTGTGGGACAGAGTGCCCTTTTTAAATAGTGTAACCTTCACAATGTGAGGTGATCGGTTGTGCTATTCACTGTACTCGTTTTAAACGCTCTCTTCAAAACATGGCCCCAGGGGGCTCATTTGAGTATGAACAGCGCTTCACAGTCATCATTTGACCTTTAAAGCTCCAAATGTTTTTTCCTCACTCATTGCGCTGTTGCATATGCACATTTCCCCAAAGGATTGCAGCCGGCAAATAGGAATCTGAATTGGGTTTTATTTCATTTTTCCCCAGTGCTTACTGTCCAATTCAACATTTGATTTGTAACCTACAGATTTTAAAATGAGAACATTTGAAATCAAGTTCTGTTAGCTCCAAAACAGCGACAGAGCAAAATTCGAAAGGGCCAAACACAGGCACTGACAGGTGGCCAGGCATGGTAAACATTGGAGACCTTACCCCAAACCTAGGAGGGTTGTTTCACTGATTACATTTACTTTAACTTCTGATGTAAAAGTAGTATTGTAGAAAACGTTAAATTCTCACATCAATCCATCAATCTTTATTTACATAGCGCCAAATCACAACAAACGTTATCTCAAGACTCTTTCCAAACAGAGCAGGTCTAGACTGTACTCTATGTTCTATTATTAACAAAGACCCAGCATCATCATCTAAAAAACATTTCCAAAGTGCGTCAGTTTCTCTCTCAAGCCAATGCAGAGACACTAGTTCATGCTTTTATAACCTGTAGAATTGATTATTGTAATGCTCTTCTTTCTTTTCTCAGCTTCAGCTGCTCCAGAACTCAGCAGCTAGAATGCTGACAAAGACCAGAAAGAGAGCCCACATCACACCAATTGTAAAGTCTCTGCATTGGCTTCCAGTATCTTTAAGATTTTAAGATTATTTTATTGGTTTTTAAAGCTCTTAATGGTCTTGGCCCTTCTTATTTATCAGATTTGCTTTTATCATATGAGCCAGTGAGAGCGCTCAGATCTTCAGGTCGGGGACTTTTAATTGTACCAAACGTAAAAACTAAGACCCACGGTGAGGCAGCTTTTTATTATCACAGCCCGCGCCTGTGGAACACCCTGCCTGAGGATCTGAGGGCTGCACAGAGCATCAACATTTTTAAAGGCAAACTCAAGACCGACCTTTTTAGTCTCGCTTTTAACTAAGTTTTATTTTTATGCTTAACAGTTTTATTTATTTATTTATTTACTTATTTATTTATTTATTTTAAGTCTCACATCTTATTTTCTTTTAATGGTTTAATATTTTAGTCTTTTATTATCTTAGAAATGTATTTTACTTTGGTGATTTTAATTTCCTGTTTTGAGTTTTAACATCTTATTTTACCTCGTGTTTCCTCATTAAGATAACATGAGAGCGTTTTCTCAGTTCGTTCAGCAAATTATTTAGATTTTTTTATTTATTTTTTTATTTTTTTATTTTTTATTTTTTATTGTTTTTATTACTATTGTTGCATATTGTGTTGTTAACCTTAGGATTGTGGGGTGGGTTTGGGGTCAGGGCTGGGGCTGGGATCTTTTTCTTAATTTATTCTATTTGAAGTTGTTTTTCTTGTACAGCACTTTGTGTTACAATGTCATTGTATGAAAAGCGCTTTATAAATAAAGTCTGATTGATTGATTGATCAAGACCGGATCAGATCCAGTCCCATCTTACAGACAGGACTCAGTCTGATCTCATCTTAATTGCCACTGAAGACCTGATGGATGTGACAGTTTTAACTAAAAATAAATACATTTGAATCCAAGGAATGCATTTCAGTCAAAGTCAGCTAACTCTATGTTCCACTGAATTCATCTGTGCCTATTTATACATTAGTCTTTACATGTCCTACTTGTGTCGGTCTCATGAACTGTGAAGCGCTGCTATTTTTGTGTAAACCATAAACACAGTTTCCAGGAGTTATGTTTGTCTCATGGAATCTGAGGGAATGCCTTTCACTAGGCTCTGAGACAAATGAGCGTACACATTCAGCTGTGGCTGTTATAAATCCATTTGTCACCAAGCAGATCTGTAATAAACACCTTCTTTGGATATGAGAGCTTGTTTTTTCTCCTCAGTGTGGGAAAATCCACCTTACAGTATTATGTGATTGCTACAGCATGCTGCAATATCATTGTAATATGTGTGTTTTTGGAGGATTTCTCATGTGTACCAGGTGAGATTGAAATCATTTTTGAAATTTGTTTTGGTTGAAGTTGACAAGATAAAATAAGTTATTTCCTCCCAAATGCCAGGAAGGGCTCGATGGATGAATCCTCCTCCTCCTAACAATGAAGAAAATAAATCACCTCTGCTGAATTCCAGGAACAGGTGTTCCATAAATTACAAAAGTGACAATACATTAGCTCCCATATTGAGATTGTGGTGGCCCAATTTTAATTTATTACTATAATTAACAGTCACAATGTTAATAGAGGAAGAAAGACAAAAAACAAATGAATAGTGTGTGAAGCAGCAAACACATGTGAAGGTGAGGCAGCTTTAATGGAAGCAACTGGTGCTGTTTACACATCTGCTACACCAGCCCTTTAGTTTGACCTGTTCAGGGAGCAGGGGCGAAGCCAAGGGTGGAAATCTGATTGGCCACCCTGGAATCTATGATGAGGGGCTGCTCATTGCTGCTTTCCATTTCATTGTGGAACATTTTCTTTTGTTGGTACTTTAAAGACTCAGCTTAGCTAAACTTTCCTTTTTGATAAAGCTTATAGTTAGAGCTGGATCAAGCTTGGACCAGCTCTTAATTATGCTGCTATTGGCTTAGACTGCCGGGGGAACACATACACTGGGATCCTATCTCACCCCCCCTAAACTTACCTTAACTCTTCTTGTCCCATTAAAGTTACTAACCATAGACCTTTCTGGAGTCCCTGAGCTCCCTTAAGATAAGATAAGATAAGATACTCCTTTTTTCGTCCCACAACGGGGAAATTCATGGAGTTACAGTAGCAAACAAGAACGTGTACAGTACAAGAATATATATATATATATATATAGAGAGAGAGAGAGAGAGAGAGAGAGAGAGAGAGAGAGAGAGAGAGAGAGAGAGGTCCATCAGAGAGGACGTCTTGTCTCTCAATTTATATGGAACAAATCCACTGTCCGTATGAAGAAGCTAAACTTAGAGAGACCTAAACCAGAGGGAGGTTTGGGTCTACCCAATTTCTTATACTATTACTGGGCTGCTAATATTGCAAAACTTAACCACTGGGTTACTGCATTTATAGGTAAGGGGGGACCCCTTTGGGTGGACATGGAGCTAAAGGCCGCACTTTTAACATCTCCAATTTCATTTCTTACAGCGCCTCTTGCATTAAGCACTAGAAACCAGAATTTAAACTCAAATCTAGTTGTTAAAAACTCAGTAAAAATTTGGTGCCAATTTAGAAAGCACTTTGGTTTAAATAACATAAACAAACTCTCTCCAATCATGTTCAATCATTTATTCAGACCCTCTCAGTTAGACTCAGCCTTCTTGATATGGCATAGAAATGGCCTGGTTTTCTTTAATGATCTGTTTAACGATAGTGGTTTCCTTTCATTTACTTCTCTGTCCCAGCTGTACAAGCTGCCAAAATCCCACTACTTTAGGTATCTCCAGGCCCGCAGCTTTGTCTCTAAATACTATGTAAGTTATCCTACACGTCCCCCGGATGACCTAATATACTCAGTTCTTAATATTGATCCCTTCAAGAAAAGTTTAATTTCCAAAATATACAATCTCATCCAGAATGAGACTACTCATTCATGGGATAAAACAAAAACTGCCTGGGAGACAGACATTGGAGAACTAATTTCAGACAAAACTTGGGGAGACATAATTTCACGTATACATACCTCATCTTTCTGTATCCGGCATGGAGTAATCCAATTATTCCATGATCATTCAATTGAGTATATGTGAATAAGAATATGAGAAAAACAAATAAATAAAGTCTAAGTAAGTAAGAGAGGACAGCTTGGCCATAATTCTCCTGTCAACTACCGACTCCACGTAGGTTCCTCAGAGTCGCTGCCGAAGACGTCCTCCTGCTGTGGACTTTCCAGACTGCAGCTGATACAGACTTACCGGACTCCAGCGGCAGCAGCTACTACTACTCGTCTCACCACTATCATCTCTCTCTATCCCTCTCTCCAACACGGTCTCAGCAGATGTGTGTCTAACATGAGTCTGGTCCTGCTGGAGGTTTCTGCCTGTTAAAGGAAGTTTGTCCTTGCCACTGTAACTTGCTAAATGCTGCAAAGTGCTCTGCTCATGGTGGATTAAGATGAGATCAGACTGAGTCCTGTCTGTAAGATAAGATAAGATATAATTTATTGATCCCCCATTGGGGGAAATTCTTTGTTACAGCAGGTTACAACACGGAACAGGGGAATACAACAATCTACTAACAGTTAAAAATATAATAACCATAATAATAGCAATGATAAAGGTAAAATAGAAGAGAATAGAATAAAATATGGCATCTATTACAGATGTATACACACTATGTACACATCTATCTGATAAATAGATAAGGTAAGTTATTGCACTGATAAAATTGCATCAGGTTATTCAAAAAAACATACACTGTCTGTAAAATGGGACTGGATCTTATCCTGTCTTGATGTTGGGTCTTTGTTAATAATAGAACATAGGGTACGATCTAGACCTGCTCTGTTTGGAAAGAGTCTGAGGATAACGTTTGTTGTGATTTGGCGCTATAAAGATAAAGATTGATGGATTGATTGATTTGTCACAGCCATCACATGTGGGGAAGTTTAAAGTTTCAGTTCACATAAATCACAACAGAACACTTCTTTCTTACTTTTCTGCTAATAAATATTGTTGATACACATCCTGAGATTTGTAACCCCTCTCATGTATTACTCTGTTACTCTACTTGCTACAGTATACACTACTGTTCAAAAGTTTGGGGTCACTTAGAAATGTCCTTATTATTGAAAGAAAAGCACTGTTTTTTTCAATGAAGATAACATTAAATGAATCAGAAATACACTCTATACATTGTTAATGCGGTAAATGACTATTCTAGCTGCAAACGTCTGGTTTTTAATGGAATATCTACATAGGTGTATAGAGGCTCATTTCCAGCAACCATCACTCCAGTGTTCTAATGGTACATTGTGTTTGCTAATCGCTTTAGAAATCTAATGGATGATTAGAAACGCCTTGAAAACCCTTGTGCAGTTACGTTAGCACAGCTGAAAAGGGTTTTGCTGGTTAGAGAAGCTGTAAAACTGGCCTTTCTTTGAGCTAGTTGAGTATCTGGAGCATCACATTTGTAGGTTTGATTATACTCTCAGAATGGCCAGAAAAAGAGAACTTTCATATGAAACTCCACAGTCTATTCTTGCTCTTAGAAATGAAGGCTATTCCATGCGAGAAATTTCCAAGAAACTGAACATTTCCTACAACGATGTGAACTACTCCCTTCAGAGAACAGCAGAAACAGGCTCTAACCAGAGTAGAAAGAGAAGTGGGAGGTCCCGGTGCACAACTGAACAAGAAGACAAGTACAGTAGAGTCTCTAGTTTGAGAAATAGACGCCTCACAGGTCCTGAACTGGAAGCTTCATTAAATGGTACCCACAAAACGCCAGTGTCAACGTCTACAGTGAAGAGGCGACTCCGGGATGCTGGCCTTCTAGGCAGAGTGGCAAAGAAAAAGCCATATCTGAGACTGGCCAATAAAAGGAAAAGATTAATATGGGTAAAAGAACACAGACATTGGACAGAGGAAGATTGAAAAAAGTGTTATGGACAGAGGAATCAAAGTTTGAGGTGTTTGGATCACACAGAAGAAGATTAGTGAGATGCAGAACAAGTGAAAAGATGCTGGAAGAGTGTCTGACACCATCTGTTAAGCATGGTGGAGGTCATGTGATGGTGTGGGGCTGCTTTGGTGCTGGTAAAGTGGGAGATTTGTACCAGATAAAAGGGATTTTGAATAATGAAGGCTATCACTCAATTTTGCAACGCCATGCCATACCCTGTGGACAGCGCTTGATTGGAGCCAATTTCCTCCTACAACAGGACAATGACCCAAAGCACACTTCCAGATTATGCAAGAACTATTTAGGGAAGAAGCAGGCAGCTGGTATTCTGTCTGTAATGGAGTGGACAGCACAGTCACCAGATCTCAACCCCATTGAGCTGTTGTGGGAGCAGCTTGACCGTATGGTACGCAAGAAGTGTCCATCAAGCCAATCCAACTTGTGTGAGGTGCTTCAGGAGGCGTGGGGTGAAATTTCTTCAGATTCCCTCAACATATTAACAACTAGAATGCCAAAGGTCTGCAATGTTGTAATTGCTGCAAAGGGAGCATTCTTTGATGAAAGCAAAGTTTGAAGGACAAAATTATTATTTCAACTAAAAATCATTATTTCTAACATTCTCAATGTCTTGACTATATTTTCTTTTCATTTTGTAACTCATTTGATAAATAAAAGTGTGAATTTTCATGAAAAACACAAAATTGTCTGGGTGACCCCAAACTTTTGAACGGTAGTGTAAGTCTCAGTGACCTGGGAAGTCAAGGAGATAATTCAATTTCATGATATTAGAATCCATAAATAACACCCAAAATGCTTCAAATGAGAGAAAGTATCCGCCAATGCAGCAAGAAAAAAATGTCTTCAAACAAGATGTAACGTTTATTTCCAAAAACTTCTTAAGAAAATGTTGCTTTTTATTGATTTATTCATTATTTATTTAATTTATTTTGAACAGCTTTGCTTTATTGGCAGGTATTTTTGCTCATTAGAAGAATACAAGTCTAATTTTTGGATTGTAATCTCTTGGAATAAATTCCCTAGGCTGGGTCAGTGTGGCTTGTATTAAACATAATATAATATCCTCACAAAATATCGTCTTACCCTTGTGTAATGAGATAATTGGACAAACTATAAATTGGACAAAGACACTAAGATTTGAGTCTTAACAGCATACTTTTAAAAAAAAGAGCTCCTGATTGACTTTATAAACTGCCCTTGGTGGTGACTAAGAGAGGCTGAAGATACATATGGGAATATTTAACGATGTCTAGAGGTCAGATTCTAGATTGAAATGGTCCCTTGATCACCCCTCTTGTCTGTTAAGTGAAGATGGCCTTGGAGGATGAGAAGATCCTCTGCATGGTGCATGATAAGTGTGATCCTCCATTTGTCAACTTTTTACCATCAAATACGGCGCCTGGGAAGAGCAATACAAATTTACAAAGGATGACACTTTCACAAAGCTGGAGAAAGATTTAAATTATTTTAGATAGATAGATAGATAGATAGATAGATAGATAGATAGATAGATAGATAGATAGATAGATAGATAGATAGATAGATAGATAGATAGATAGATAGATAGATCTTTATTTGTCCTTAATAAGGAGATTTGTTGCCACCGTCTGTACAGGAATACATGTATAAACACAATAACCATAAACATCCACCCAGCCTCACAGCAATGGTGCACCACATCCCACAAATATACACACCAGACACATATGAACACACTGGACACATATAAAACACACCGGACACATATGAACACACTGGACACATATAAACACACCGAACACATATGAACACACAGGACACATATGAACACACTGGACACATATATGCACACCGGACACATATGAACACACTGGACACATATAAACACATCGGACACATATGAACACACTGGACACATATAAACACACCGGACACATATGAACACACCGGACACATATATGCACACCGGACACATATGAACACACCAAACACATATGAACACACTGGACACATATAAAACACACCGGACACATATGAACACACTGGACACATATATGCACACCGGACACATATGAACACACAGGACACATATAAACACACCGGACACATATGAACACACTGGACACATATAAACACACCAAACACATATGCACACACCAAACACATATGAACACACTGGACACATATAAACACACCGGACACATATAAACACACCGGACACATATAAACACACCGGACACATATAAACACAGCGGACACATATAAACACACCGGACACATATAAACACACCGGACACATATGAACACACCGGACACATATGAACACACCGGACACATATAAACACACCGGACACATATGAACACACTGGACACATATGAACACACTGGACACATATGAACACACCGGACACATATGAACACACTGGACACATATGAACACACCGGACACATATAAACACACCGGACACATATGAACACACCGGACACATATGAACACACTGGACACATTTAAACACACCAAACACATATGCACACACCAAACACATATGAACACACTGGACACATATAAACACACCGGACACATATAAACACACCGGACACATTACAGTGGCATTCTGTTTAGCAGTGCTATGGCCGATGGGACGAAGCGTTTGTTTTTGTTGGAGACAGTTAGCATGTTGTAGTAGCAGGGGGAACAGTAGAGGAGAATGGGTTGGATGATGCTTTTAAATTCCATAAAACAAAATCACATTAACACTTTCACCAAGAACAAAACAAATCTTTAAAATCAGAAACACTTTTAAAGAGACGGAACATTTTTATCAGAAACAAATTTACAAACAGCAGATTCTGACTGAAAAGAAATGAACCAAATACAGGATCAGTGATCTGGAAGTGAGTGGTTTGTTTTGGCAGAGAGAAACAGACTTTCCTGCCAATCACGGGTCATTCTGATGTGTCCTTTCAAAATAAAAGACCAACGAAATAAAAAAAAATAGAGATAATTCTGGATATTTTCTTTCAAACATTATGAACAAAGATTCTCAGTTTGCACTGACTCTTTTTAATGGAACAGACTAATAATGGAACACTTTTTTTCAAATTTCTAATGCTGTGTTAAATTAACACATCAGATCAAGCTGTGATTTGCTGGATTACATTATGAGGTTGTCCATTATAAGTCTGAACTATAATGAGTCAGTGGAAATTGAGATTTGTTCATAATCTCTGATTGGAAATATCAAGATTTATCACTATTTTCTCGTTTGGCTTTTATTTTGAAAGGACACATCAGAATGACCTGTGATTGGCAGGACAGTCAGCTTCTCTCCGCCGAAACAAACCTCTCACTCAATCACTTCCAGATCACTTCCTGTATTTGGTTCATTTCTTTTACATCAGAATGTGATGTTTATAAATTTGTTTCTGTTAAAAGTGTTTCTGATTTTTTAAATTTGTTTTATTAAATTATTTTTTTTGGGCCTTAGTAAAAGTGTTTAATGTCATTTTGTTTTATACAATTTTAAAATGTTTTCCAAAAGTGTACATTTGTCTCCAGCTTTGTGAAAGGGTTTCATCCTTTGTTAATTTGCATCGCACTTCCCAGCCACCGTAATCAAAAGAGGTCTATCAATAGAAAGTATTTTGAGCAAAACAACCACTCTCTTCTTCTTTGTCTTCCAAGATGGCAGCCTCCGTGGAGGGTGATCTGACCCTTTCTAGATATAAACGGCTTGCTCTAAGCTAACAAAAGCAAAATGATGTATATATATTCAGGAAATTTTACACCAATTTTAACATATTTACTAATGCCATGCATTATTTCTACCAAGCCTGTTTGCTATATGCCGGTTAATACTACACACTGCACCTTTAAATCATTTAACTATGTTCACAGAATATGATTTCTCTGAGGTCGCAGACATTTCCGACACATTTCTAAAAACAGTGGAACAAAACTAAAGAAAAACAACAAAAGAGCATGTGTCTTTGTCATTTGGTAGATTTGACCCTTTAACTACAGGTCAGTTGCTTTCTAAATCCTAAAGCACTGATTGTCAGGATTATTATAAAGCTCAGGTGTCCCATGACAAATGACTGATTATACCCCTCTGATATATTTGCAACAACAATGACTTATAGAAACTGAAAGCTATAGAGTAACACTGATTGGCAGACTTATTAAGAAGCTCAGGTGCAGGGTGGTGGAGTTATAATAAATGGGTCCTAGTGGTGTCAGATGCCCATCAGGGTACAATGGAGGGGGTGACGGGGCTGGGCTGTCCCATCACTCACAGTGCGGTGGGGGGTCAGAGGTGACCCTGGCACCCCATCTGGCTCGGAAAACATGGATGCAATAGGAGGGGGTGGGTGGGTTTGATGATGGTGGTGGTTTTTGCGGGGCAGAAGTGTTTTTCTTAGGGGTGAATAAAGAAAAATAAGGCCTGATGAAAGCACATCAGCAGACCATGGGAACACTGGTCTGTAACTAGAGTAACCACAAACACACACACACACACACACACACTCATATCCTGTCTCTGAAGGATTGGGTCAAGGGTGATCTGTCACAATGCTCCTCAATTTTAACAGATGGATGCACACACACACACATGCACACACAGTCTTGTATCCCAGAGAGGCTGGCAGGGTCCTGACCCGTGTGACCAGGCTTACAGGCCAAGCAGGCATATGGGCCAGGACCCTGGGGGCAGCGAGATAGACAAAGGGATGTTTGGCACCAGTGTGAGGATAAACACACATAGTTTGCCCAGCTTTTAAGTCTGGAAATGAAGTTTAAACACCTCATTAACAGCAGTTTTTATCAAGATATATCATTGGCAAGTTGTTATATCAGCTGCATGTTTGCGTCATCCTGTCAGTGTTGTCTTAAAAGAAGAATCCAAGCAGAACCTGGTTCAGATATGGAAGTGTTTTTGTTTGCTCAGGCAGGAGCTGGGACAAAGCAGGTGTTGGTGGTAGTTGGCATTGCAAGCTTGGACGAGGAAGGACATACATGGATAAACATGGCTGGGTCCAAATTAACGTGGGATGGCTCACCTGCTGCAGACTGTGTAATTTATATCCCACATCAGTGAGTTTAATTCCTTTGTACCTATTTTTATGTATAGTCATTTTGTTTCTGCCGCAGGGCGCTAAAGTTGGCAGATGGCTGAAAACAATCCGAACCTGTTCCTCTGTCAGAGATGCGTGCACGCGGCAGTACAGGAGCATTTGGAGCAATTAAAATATCTCTTTTTTGATTTGTCGTCCAAAACATTAAAGGTACAAAATTTTGATTTTAGCAGAAAGATAATCTGCCAAGTTGAACCAGTCTAACCAGTCCTGTTTGTATAAATAAAAGAATTGGCTCAGATAATAGAGCTGTGATTATCCTGCATCGACTGAATTGGGCATGTTAACAATAATTAAAACATTAAAATTGCCTCAAAGAAGAAGTTTGTTATTTTTTGATGTCTCTTCAGACACATTTTGATTTATTAGCTATTACTCATGAACTCTAACAATTTTCTGGAGCTTCTTGAGGAGTCACCAATTTTCAACACCTTTTAAAATCTCTTAAATTATTTGTTGTTTTCTGTTTCACACAACCTACAGAAGTATGTCCTAAATTAGCACCCCCTTCCCTTTGGCAGGTACTGGTCGGTTCTAAAAGATTTAAGATGTGGAATATGCTAATGACTAGGGGTGTAACGAATCCTTTTTTACAACGATTCAATTCATATCATGATTCCTGTTTGCCGGTACGATGAAAGGATGATATTGGTTCATTTAGAACAATACGACCTGAAACGATTCAGTGACTTGAAATCGATTCAGTAACTTTTTAGCCAAAAATTCAACCAGTGTGACTGTGGAATAAATCCCTTGATACTGGACTGTGGACTGTGATGAGAGTTCATTGTCACATGCCCTTGATTTGAGCACGACGTCCAGCCATCTGTTGTTCATTATTATTCAGAGAGAGCGACAGCTTCACATCATTCTTAATACTTTCATACAATGCAGGAATAACCTTTTCTGAGAAGTGTGGTCGGCTCGGTGTCTGGTACCATGGCTCCAATGTTCCAATCATTTCACAGAACCCCGGATTTTCAACCACACTGTAGGGTCGCATGTCTTTGCAGGTAAACTTGGCAATTGTTGCCGTGATGTTTTTGGCCTGAGCTGAGTTGTCTCTGACTAAACATGCTGGAGAAGCCTGAGGCTTCTGCAGAGCTGATGTTACCTTGATGAACGCTGCAAGAGGCGTCTGGACGGTCTGCGTTGTGTGAAATCCCATGGTGCCTTAGTAGGTGGTTGGATAGATTTGTGGTGTTGCTGTGGTAACTTTACTTGATCTTTACATATCCTACAAACAGCGAGCGACTTATTTAGAACATCTCCATCTTTGTAAAAGCCAAAGTGTTTCCACACACTGGACTGCAATGGTGGCTTGATCATTTCTGGCTCGCCGTCTTCTCCTCTGACGTCCGCCATGCTTTGTTTTGTTGTCTGCTGGCGCGTGGTGATGACGTCACAGACAGACAGCCTGAATTGAGTAACATTTAACATCTTTATCATTAAAAGTGTAAAAAAAAAACACATCCATATAAAGTCTGCCGTGCTTAAATCCAATGTGTTATTTCCTATTACCTATTATCCTTATTACCTTTTAAAACGATGTTAGATCCATATATGTCGTCTAGAAGGCCAACTTGCCGAGCACAGATCGATGTAGTCGGATCATAGGAATATAAATCGACACATCAATGTAGTGGATGAAGCGTTACACCCCTACTAATGAAATTAAATTATGTAAGTCACTTGTGTTGTGTGGGAGACTTAAAGGTGACATATCAGGCTTTTTTCATCAATATATATTGGTCTAAGAGGTCCCCAAAACATGTCTTTAAAGTTTATGCTCAAAAAAACACTTTGAAATCAGATTTTGGTCTGCCTGAAAAACCCTCTTCTTCAGTCCTCCTCAGAACACTCTGTTTTCTCTCTGACCACGCCCCCTCAGGAAGTGGATGTGCCTCGGCTCTCCACCATGTTGATCTAATGTTTACATGTTGGCTGAATATACACGGCTGCTCAGAGATCACGTTACTTCAACCCTCTGAATCTGATCCAGAATCTGATCCTGACGGAGAGGCGCCTGCAGCAGGACCTTTCTGAAGGATTGGTCACAGATTTAGTGTTTCTTGTTGTTTTATTTGACAGTATGTCGACGTGTGTCTTGGTACACAGCTACAGCTACAGCTATGAACATGTAGCTATGTGGCTATGCTAATTAGCTCTAGCACTTATCCATGATAAATAAAAATCATCCACTAGATCTTCAAATCTGCAGACGTGGGGAGTAAAACCGACCTCTGCCAGAAAGGCAGCGGGACCTTTTATGAAGGATTGGTCACAGATTTAGTGTTTCTTGTTGTTTTATTTGTCAGTATGTAGACGTGTGTCTTGGTACACAGCTACAGCTATGAACATGTAGCTATGTAGCTATGCTAACTAGCGCTAGCACTTATCCATGATAAATAAAAATCATCCGCTAGATCTTCAAATCTGCAGACGTGGGGAGTAAAACCGACCTTTGTGTTTATTAAGACAGCCTACAATTAGCACGCCTCCCTCCTAAGCTCCTTGTTAGCACACATTTGTGCAGGGAATGAAAAACTGAGGAGGGGTTGAGTTGTATTTTATACAGTCTATGGGCTGAACAAGCTCTGAGCTCTGACTCCGTTACAGACCGGATATTGTTGTGACGTAACAAAAACACTGAAGTCTGAAACGGCTGGTTTCACACACATTTACAGAAAGGTGGAGAAATCAAAACAGGGCAGAATGGATTTTTTTCATTCTCGGGGGGTTTGTAGACATGCCAGGGAAACATATTTCGGGTAGAGAACCATTAAAAAGTCCATTTTGCATGATATGTCACCTTTAAATGACATATTATGTATCTTAGATTAAAAGGTATTTAAAAGAAGCTATGTTTAAATGTTGGCTTCACACAGGACTCAGACATGTGCAGACTTTGCTGTTCCATATACTGCTGTGCTCGACTTCAACCTAGTCTGATATTTTGATGCCTGCCTATCTGTTAATGTAAATACAGGCTTTAATGAGGTGCTGCACAGATGACCTTTACAGTTGTATTTTGGTGCAGACAGCAGATAAGATGAAACCAGGCATGTCCACCCTGGGGCTTTCACACATGATGTAAGAGATTGCTGTCTCTCGCAGCGTTCAACAGGGCAAGGTTCACAAACTACCTCATTTGTCTGCAGATAAAATAGATATGTGACAAAACAATGGACGCAATTCAGGGAGCAGTTAGCTGTATGTTAGCTTATTTAGCTGAATACCTGATATTGGTTACGTAAATGTTGCTGCAGCACGTAGGATGACTGAACCTGAGGGGCGGCCAACACACTCAGCCTACTGGTCAGAATTAGTGTCTGCCAATCAGATGAGCAACCTTGAAAGGTCACTGAATGAATGAATGAATGAATGAATGAATGAATGAATGAATGAATGAATGAATGAATGACTACATAAATAAAAAAAACTGGTTGCAGCAATGTTGAAATCTGAAGCTTCAGCCAGTAACAGAGAAGGATAGTTTGGCTATAGGCAATAGAAAACAGAGACCTTGAATTCCACCTACGAACATTTAAGATCTTGTATTTAATTTTCTTTCATTCGTACATTAAACAAAGTGAAGAACTAGTAATGTTTTGATCTGATGTGACTCTGTAAAGGAGCCTTTTAAGAAATAATGATAGTAAAATGTTAATGTAACAAGAGTTTACATTGGTATTTGCATGATGAGTACAAATTAATTCTAGAAAGTCTCTCATGTTTTCTAACTGACTTGTGTTTAATTTCTCTTCTGTCCTTCCAGTGCAATTAATTTAAATACATGATGAGTAAATTACAGCTGAAAGTGTTTCTTTATTTTTATTAATTAATTGATGTATTTATTTTGTATTTATTTATTTGTTTTTATTATTTTTAGTTCAGTTTAATTTGTTTAATGTCTTGAGTGCATCTATGGAAACGCCCCACTCTACCTAAAAGAACTCCTCACCCAGCAAACCCCAACCCGGAACTCACGCACTCCACATCAGAACCTCCTCCACCCTCCCAGAACCAAGCTCCGGACCATGGGAGATCGGGCCTTTTGTGCTGCTGCACCACGTCTGTGGAATTCCCTGCCCAGCCACCTCAGAACCCCACAGACTGTGGATGCTTTTAAAAAACATTTAAAGACCTTCCTCTTTAAAGAGGCTTTTAACTGATTTTAAGTACTGCTTTTAAAAGTTTGTTTTTACTGTTTTGCCTGTAGCACTTTGAGATTTCTGGAAATGAAAAGTGTGTTATAAATAAAATGTATTATTATTATTATTATTATTATTATTATTGACCACTTATTTAAGGGCCATTTCTTGGCAATGCTACTATATCTTAACCCTGTAAAGGCTGAACCATCAAATAATTGCCAGAAAATTATAATTCCTTGAAAACGGAGTGTTTATTGAACCATCTGTCAAATAAAAAAAACAAATTAAATTAAATAGCTAAAACATATAAAAACAACATTTTTATCCTATTAAACTTTGAGTTTCCTCCAAATTTTTCGCCAATAGTTTAAATCTAGATTTTTTTTTTTTAAATTGCATGACAACGTCATACATAGTCTGTATCTACTACACAACAAAAAAAGCTAAAGTATTGTATATTTCTTCTCTGAATTGTTCAGTTTTTAGTGGAAATCAATGAACAAAAGATAATTATTTACTAGGGAGCCATGGCAACATTCAACCAGTCATCAATCATCATGATACAGCAGGTTACATATATACAAATACAATATATGTTTCAATTTCTGCATAATGTATGAAATGTAATAACATGATGGTTGACAGACCTCCAAATAAATGAGCTTATATACCTGCTCTATCTATTTTGATTTTCACTCATATTCAACATGGTTTGATTGTAAAATAAGTCATGAAATATTGACTAGTTTTACATTGCATCAATCCAGTAACTATTTCTCTTGAAGTTTCAGGAACAATTTGAAAGTTTTTTTAATCCAAACTTTTTCAAACTTGTTAAAAATATCCCTGAAAAACCACGAGAGGGTCTCTGATCCACAGCTGACATGTTGGATGTCTCAAGTGACGTCCTTCTGGTGCATGAATGACTCACCTGGTGGATTATCTGTGCATTGCATGTCTCTGATTGTAAACATCAGGTTTTTAAGGAAAAAACATATCACATGCTTTGCGTTATAGAAAAATATATAAATAAAGTGTTAAAAAAAAACAAGAAAGTCTGTCACAAAGTTTGAAAGGTTTGCACATTTTATTCAAAAGTTGCTTGTGCGTTAAATTATGGGATGTGTGGGATCCAGTATTTGACCTGTTTGAGAGAAGTTGGAATCATGGGGTCTTAATTTACAACGGAGGAACCATCCAACACCCATTTCACACCGCACTCTGCCCCACCAGGATGCTCCGTGATCTGGTTTCATTTGCAACTTGTGTTTCTAAGTGCCTCCCTCTGCAACCTTCACCTGTGATCTTTCCTCTCTTATCAATAGAGATTAGCCTTCTCCCATTTACCATCTATCACTCCATCTATTCTCTGACTCTCTCTCACACACACACACACATGCAGACAAACTCACACAAACGTTTGCTCCATGGGATATACACTCAGTCGATCAGCCCGAGCTAAAATCTCTTCACTCCCCATTTACTCCTGCCTCCATGTGTATGCATGCATACGGACACACACACTCGCAGAGCAAAGATGTGCACAGGAACAAATCACCGGCTGCCAGCAGTAAATGAAGATACAACCACTCCTGGCTGCCACCTACCTTCAGCAGTGCCACTTAATCCTGCCATAAGATCTAATGTGGATGGACTTTCCCTGATGGAGAAAGACATGCACTAACAAACACATCCACTCCAGCTAACAGTGATTGACAGGAGCCTGCACATCGCTCTGTCTGTCTTTTACTCACAGTCACTCACAAACACAAACTAAAAGGCATGTATAAACAAGCAAGAGAACAAACAGCCTGCACACGTACCTCCACCTATACATTACAAAACACTCACTCAGAGTACATGAGCACATCTATATGCTACGTCTGCAAGAAGATCTCCAACGTCTTAACAGGTAAAAGATACAATATTGATTTTATATTTATGTATTTCTAAAAGTTCCTCAAGGTATCCAACACGGTCTCAGCAGATGTGTGTCTAACATGAGTCTGGTCCTGCTGGAGGTTTCTGCCTGTTAAAGGAAGTTTGTCCTTGCCACTGTAACTTGTCCTGTCTGTTAGATGGGACTGGATCTGATCCGGTCTTGATGTTGGGTCTTTGTTAATAATAGAACATAGAGTACGGTCTAGACCTGCTCTGTTTGGAAAGAGTCTGAGGAGAACATTTGATTGTGATTTTATGGTAAATATGCTAACTGGTCAAATAGTCTATGACTATACTGTATGTGAGATCCATAGAAGGACACATGGACTTCAGATGTTCTTTGCCTTTGGAACAAATTTGAACTAAATGCTTTATTTAACAACATATTCATAATTTTAATTTTTAAAGAAAGTTATCTTTATTACACAGAATTTGGCATGGCTGTAGTGTGAGTTGAACTTTGTGGTTACATGTAGATGTTGTGGGCTAACATGCTTGTATGAAATATTGGTTAATGCCAACATGGAGGCCAGAACTGTCCCTGAGGTGATCATAAGCTCTTAATTCTGGACACCCAAAGGGAGCTAACCCTCCTGTTATGTTTGTTTCTCAGGAACAGCAATAATGTTCTTGGGTCAACTTGACCTGGGGCATATTAAATTACCCAAAAGTATCAGAACTCAAAAAAATCCCAGTACACATTTTTAAATCTCATGATAAACTCCATTGCTAACCATTTAAATCAATATTTAGTGCAATGGTGTTCTTTAACTCTCACAGGTCATGGTCCAACACCTGCATTCTCACCCCACACAGAAGAGGTCAAGAGAAAGAGAGAGAGAGAGAGTGTGTGTGTAGAGTGTGTGTGTGTGTGTGTGTGTGTGTGTGTGTGTGTGTGTGTGCGTGCGTGTGTGCGTGCGTGCGTGCGCGCGTGCGTGCGTGCGTTTCATGTGTGAATATGTCACACAGTTGCAAAGAAACAAGTAGTATTGGACACTTCTGACTCCTGTAGCCTCCACTTTGACTGCCGGGTCAAATTGACCCACGAACATATGTATGTCAACATGCAGGGGGTGTTTGCAAATATGGGAAATCAACCATTCTCATTTTATTTGTTTACTACACCTATTAAGCCAATCAGAAGAAGTTTCATACCAAAAAAGTACTTTTAACATTTTTATTTTTGAACTTTAAAAAGGGTCAATTTGGGGGGAAGAGGCATTATCCTAGGTTCCCAACCATTCAGGAATCAGAATATTTTTATTTAACAAGTTTAATCTGTTTTCTTGGAACATCTTATGCGTCTGAACGGTTACCTTCTTGTAGTGGTCAAGTTCAGTAGTCCAGATAGCTACTTGGCAAAGAGTCTTTATGAACTCCAAAGATAGTGGTCGCCATATTAGAAATGTTGACTCCAACTAACTCCTGGCTAATCTAGAGACCTGCAAAGAGGCAGAGTTGAGGCCCATCATACCTCAGATGGGAAAACAGAGCCCATCTGTTGGTCAAATTAGCTATGGCCCTAATTATGCCTAATCATGCATAACTCTGAGATTTCATATAATTAAACAAATGAGTTACAAAAAGAGAAAAACAAATAAACAAACAAGAAAGAAAGAAAGAAAGAAAGAAATAGAAACACAGACAATATGGATAAAGCTCAGTGTAGAGTTTGATCTGCTTTTTCTCAATAGCAAACCGGTCCTACAGAGCAGGGGATCCGAAAGTGTGGGTCAGGACCCCTGTGGAGTCACTAGTCACAAATGGGGGGTCGTGAGATGTCTTCCAGATTTATTTTTTTTTAAGTTGTCCAAAAATATGTATTATTATTATTATTAATATTATTAATATTATTATTATTATTATTATTATTATTATTATTATTATTAATATTATTATTATTATTATTATTATTATTATTATTATTATTATTATTATTATGATTACTATTATTAATATTATTATTATTATGATTATGATCATGATTATTGTTATTATTATTACTATTATTATAACTATTATTATTATTATTATTTTTATTATTATTATTATTATTATTATTATGATTACTATTATTAATATTATTATGATTATGATCATGATTATTGTTATTATTATTACTATTATTATTACTATTATTATTATTATTATTATTATTATTATTATTATTATTATTATTATTTATGTTTGTCTATTTACTGTGTTTTTGTATGTGTATCTTCCTTTTTGTTTGTACTGTTAATTATTATTATTTATTTATTATTACTTTTGTGTTTTTTGTATTTATTTGTTCTTCTCTTTGTTGGTTTTGTGTTACTTATATATAATTCGTTAACTTGTGGTGAACAAAGAAATACTGAAAAAATGCAACAAAAAAAAGTCGAATGACAAAAGTTATCTACAAATAGTACATTTTACTCATTATAGTAAAAAATATGGACAAAAATAGTAGCTAACCTTGAAGTAAAACCTTGAAAATAGAAAATGTAATGAGTTTTCTTCCTTTCTTTTCTCCAGATGACTCCTAAGTTTAGAGTTAGTGAACAGTTCATTATCAAAAGCAGTGCTCCACCCACTTTTTTTTTATAGTTGTGCTTTACATTTCAGAATCAGAATCAGAATCAGAAATACTTTCCAGGGGAGGAAATTCAGTCATTACAGTTGCTCTATACACAATAAGTTATACAAATACAATAATAAGATATGTAGAAAATAAATTGATGGTTCAAGTTCCCGGAGATTAGGAAGAGGGCACTCTGATGGTCTGTCTGGAGATCAGGAAGAGGGCACCCTGGTGGTCTGTCTGGAGATTATGAAGAGGGCACTCTGGTGGTCTGTCTGGAGATCAGGAAGAGGGCACTCTGGTGGTCTGTCTGGAGATTATGAAGAGGGCACTCTGGTGGTCTGTCTGGAGATTATGAAGAGGGCACTCTGGTGGTCTGTCTGGAGATCAGGAAGAGGGCACTCTGGTGGTCTGTCTGGAGATCAGGAAGAGGGCACTCTGGTGGTCTGTCTGGAGATCAGGAAGAGGGCACTCTGGTGGTCTGTCTGGAGATCAGGAAGAGGGCACTCTGGTGGTCTGTCTGGAGATCAGGAAGAGGGCACTCTGGTGGTCTGTCTGGAGATCAGGAAGAGGGCACTCTGGTGGTCTGTCAGGAGATCAGGAAGAGGGTCCTCTGGTGGTCTGTCTGGAGATCAGGAAGAGGGCACTCTGGTGGTCTGTCTGGAGATCAGGAAGAGGGCACTCTGGTGGTCTGTCAGGAGATCAGGAAGAGGGCCCTCTGGTGGTCTGTCTGGAGATCAGGAAGAGGGCACTCTGGTGGTCTGTCTGGAGAGCAGGAAGAGGGCACTCTGGTGGTCTGTCTGGAGATCAGGAAGAGGGCACTCTGGTGGTCTGTCTGGAGATCAGGAAGAGGGCACTCTGGTGGTCTGTCTGGAGATCAGGAAGAGGGCACTCTGGTGGTCTGTCCGGAGATCAGGAAGAGGGCACTCTGGTGGTCTGTCTGGAGATCAGGAAGAGGGCACTCTGGTGGTCTGTCTGGAGATCAGGAAGAGGGCACTCTGGTGGTCTGTCTGGAGATCAGGAAGAGGGCACTCTGGTGGTCTGTCTGGAGTCTGGCTATGGCAGTGTTGAGAACGTTGGACGCTGTAGACTGGTTGGCAGAGGGGGGATGTAAACAGCTACCAGTATGACATGTGAGATCTCCTTGTGCAGATAATATGGTTGGGGGCCCACAGCGCTCTCTCTGCTATCCCGGTCTGCCCGGACAGTCTGGAAGCCGTCAATGGAGACGTTGTGGTCGGGAATATCCTGATGCAGCCACGTTTCAGTGAAGCACACCATGCTACATTCCTGAAACTCCCACTGACTCCTCCGGCTTCAGCTCAAGCAGCTGAGCATGAGTAAAAACAAAAACAAGGCCTATGGATAATGGATGGATGGGCATTAGTAAGCTAAAACATGCCGATTGGCACTGAGCATGAAGAACAAACATATAGTTGTGGCGTCTGAAAACGGAGAATCGTTAAAGCCGTTGGAGTGTATCAAAAGAGAGTCATGAATATTTGAACAAAATGTTGTGCCAAAACATGTCAAAGACACTGAAATGTTGTACTTGAGAAGTGAACATTTCTGGAGACCTCTGCCCTCTGCTGCACAAAACGATACGTCAGATCAGTCCATAGCTGTTGACATACAGTGTGTCAGCTCAGATCAGAGTGGTGGACAGACAGATGGACAAATATACAGACATCCACATCTTCCAGCCCATGCTGCTAGCAATGTCAAAAAAAAAATCATACTGTCCTCTATCAGACTGTAAGTCTCTCTCTCTCTCTCTCTCTCTCTCTCTCTCTCTCTCTCTCCCTCTCTCACCCTCTGCCAGCCTCTTTTGTTCCTCTCCTCCCTCTGTCGAGGCCTGTCACCGCTGCCTCCATCTGCAGAGAGCAGTGATCATCGTTAATGACAGGCGGGCTTTAATTAGCCCACAGTAAACAATTACCACAACAGCAAAAAAAACCACAAAAACATTTCAAATGCAAATCACATCCTCCAATGATAAGGTGCTGCAACAATATCAATGAATACATTCTCCTGTAATTAGGAATACCTTCCAGGTTCTTTCTGTGTGCATTTGTGTGCGGCGTGTTGTCTTAATAAATTCCTTTAAAACTGTTTTCCTTTCCACTTTGCCGGCCTTTTGTGTGGCTTACTCATTAATGCTCATAGAATTGCTATTTCAGTAATGGATGTCTGCAAGTAAAGCCATAGAGACTACAATCAAATGAAGCTGAATGGGCTGCAGATGAATAGGGAACAGGATACACCAAAATAGCTTTTCTCTGTTTGTCTATCTCATTTTACTTGACCTCGTTCTAACACTTCCTGTTATTATTTTCAATGTACAGATATGAATGCGTATTGAACTAAGCAGACGTGACAGTTAATGACAGAGAGCGTAGAAATGAAATGTGGCAGACTGCCAAGAATAGCTTACAAGGATACAAGTCACATTTCATGTGAAAATACATTTCGCCTTGAATTGCAATTAAATTGTTTAGAGCAGGGCAAAGAATTACAGGCGGGAGGAATTAAGTCATATTAGTCCATCTGTCATTTCTGGATTGTCAGACCCAAGAGAACATCTTTTCTCTGTTGGTGATTTGGTTTGGTGAGCCTCTCCATATGCAGCACATTCCCCACATTTCTCAGTCACGGATGAAACGATGGACTTTAGCACCCAAACAGAAGAACATGATGTCTGCCTAACAAAGTGATGATAGACAAATGACATTGATCCTTGAAGGCACCAGCTTTGTCTTAATTGACAGAGAGTTAGAAGCAGATGCTTGCTACATTTCTGCTAAAGGCCATTTGCACGGAATCAATCAAACATCATCAATCTTTATCTGTATCACTCCAAATCACAACACTCATTACCTCAAGACTCTTTCCAAACAGAGCAGGTCTAGACCGTACTCTTTGTTCTATTATTAACAGAGACCCAACATCAAGACAGGATCAGATCCAGTCCCATCTTACAGACAGGACTCAGTCTGATCTCATCTTAATCCACCATGAGCAGAGCACTTTGCAGCATTTAGCAAGTTACAGTGGCAAGGACAAACTTCCTTTAACAGGCAGAAACCTCCAGCAGGACCAGACTCATGTTAGACACACATCTGCTGAGACCGTGTTGGAGAGAGGGATAGAGGGAGATGAAGAGAGAGAGATAGTAGTAGTTGTAGCAGCTAGAGTCTGGCACATCCACAGCAGCAGAGATCCAGAGGAACCTGCGAGACAAGGAAGCTCATGGACTCCTGAAAGGTCTATGTGTCAGTCTAAGCCTATAGCAGCATAACTAAGAGCTGGTCCAAGCCTGATCCAGCTCTAACTATAAACCATCAAATCCTGTTACAGAGATTAGAGCGACTAATTGGCATTACAGGAACTGCGTTAGCTTGGTTTAAATCGTACCTAACAGATCGATCTCAATTTGTTCACGTAAATGAAAAGTCCTCAGTGCAGACCAGGGTTAGTCAGGGAGTTCCACAAGGATCAGTGCTAGGACCAATTCTTTTCACCTTATATATGCTTCCTTTAGGTAACATCATGAGGAAGCACTCTATTAATTTTCATTGTTATGCTGATGACACTCAGCTCTATTTATCAGTGAAGCCAGAAGAAACCAATCAGTTATCTAAATTAGAAGCTTGTCTAAAAGACATAAAGACCTGGATGACCAGAAATGTCTTACTGCTAAACTCAGGAAAAACTGAAGTGATTGTTATCGGCCCCAAACACCTCAGGGAGACTTTTTCTAATAATATAAGTACCTTAGACGGCATTAGTCTGGCATCCAGCACCTCGGCTAGGAATCTAGGAGTCCTATTTGATCAAGATTTATCCTTCAATTCCCAAATTCAGCAAATCTCAAGGTCAGCCTATTTTCACTTGCGCAATATTTCTAAAATTAGACACTTCCTATCTCAGAGCGACGCAGAAAAACTAGTCCATGCATTTGTTACCTCCAGGTTAGATTACTGTAACTCCCTCTGATCAGGCTGCCCCAATAAGTCTCTAAAGATTCTTCAGCTAGTTCAAAACGCCGCAGCTCGAGTATTGACTAGAGCTAGGAAGAGGGAGCACATCTCTCCAGTGCTAGCTTCTCTACACTGACTCCCAATAAAATGTAGAATAGAATTTAAAATCCTTCTTCTGACCTACATAGCCCTTAAAAATCAGGCACCCTCGTATCTTAAAGAGCTTATAGTGCCCTATTACCCCTCTAGAACTCTACGCTCCCAACATGCAGGCTTGCTAGTTGTACCTAAAATCTCTGAACGTAGTATGGGAGGTAGAACCTTCAGTTATCAGGCCCCTCTCCTTTGGAATCATCTACCAGTCAGGGTCCGGGAGGCAGACACCCTCTCCACTTTTAAGAGTAGACTTAAAACTTTCCTTTTTGATAAAGCTTATAGTTAGAGCTGGATCAGGCTTGGACCAGCTTTTGTCATGCTGCTATAGGCCTAGACTGCCGGGGGAACTGGCACACTGACACACTGGGATCCTAGCTCACCCTCTTCCCCCCAACCCCTTCATCACTTACTTTAACTCTGCCTGTCCCATTAAAGTTACTAACCATAGACCTTTCTGGAGTCCCTGAGCTCCATTGTCTCGTAGGTTCCTCTGAGCTGCTGTAGACGTCCTCCTGCTGTGGACGATCTGGACTCCAGCTGATACGGACGATCTGGACTCCAGCTGATACGGACGTGCTGGACTCCAGCGGCAACAGCTTCTACGACTCGTCTCATCACTATCACCTCTCTCTCTTACTCCCCTCTATCTGTCTTTCCAGACCCAACTCGGTCGAGGCATGATGGCTGTCTAACATGAGTCTGGTTCTGCTCGAGGTTTCTGCCTGTTAAAGGAAGTTTTTCCTCTCCACTGTAACTAGCTAAATACTGTGAGGTGCAATGCTCATGGTGGATTAAGGTGGGGTCAGACTGAGTCTTACCCTGTCTTGGTGTTGGGTCTCTGTTCATAATTTGACATAGAGTGGTCTAGACCTCCTATGTTTGTAAAAGAGTCTTGACATAACGTTTGTTGTGATTTGGCGCTATACAAATAAAGATTGATTGATTGATTGATTGATAAACTTTATCAAAAAGGAAAGTTTGAAGCCTACTCTTAAAAACTAGAGAGGGTGTCTGCCTCCCGGACCCTGACTGGTAGATGATTCAAAAGGAGAGGGGCCCCAAGAGAGACTTTAGATTTGACCAGCATGCCTGCATGTTGGGAGCATAGCGTTCTAGTAAACAATCCAAGTTTTCACATGGAATTAAAGAAAAGTCTGCAGGTCATTTTTCACTTTAGACTTCAATTGTACAGAAGCCTGTGGTGAGAGGCATGAAGTGAAAATGGCGCTGCTGACAAAATCATAATTTCATCTCCAGGTTGTGATACTGTCGGTTTCACAGCAGCTCAATTGAAATTGCTTCTCAGCTGTAAGAGTCCCAGCTGATACACTTGTTACAAACCAGACAACGGCTAAAATGTCATTTCCAGCAAATGCCTGTACACTTACCTGGGTTAACCAACAAATATGTCACCTCATTTTGACCCGTAATTGTAGAGCCTCCCTTTGGACCCGTCACCATGATGAAACACAGCCTGGTTAGATGTGTAAAAGATGCATCTGGACCAAAGACAAATAGTTTTTCTTCACAGCTTGTAGCGGTGAAAATGTGCATACCTTCATGTTTGCTTCACACCATGTGTGAAGATTAATTTGAAACCCCAAACTTTTCATGACATCATAGCTATTAACAAGAGCATGACTCAGGTTCAAAGCTGTGTGACTAAATATTATCAGGCCCCTCTCTTTTGGAATCATCTACCAGTCACGCACCCTCTCTACTTTTAAGAGTATGCTTCAAACTTTCCTCTTTGATAAAGCTTATAGTTAGAGCTGGATCAGGCTTGGACCAGCTCTTAGTTATGCTGCTATAGGCTTAGACTGCCAGGGTAGCAGGTGTACTGACACACTGGGATCCTATCTCACCCACTTCCCCCCAACCCCCTCCTCACTTACTTTAACTCTCCCTGTCCCATTAAAGTTACTAACCATAGACCTTTCTGGAGTCTCTGAGCTCCCTTGTCTCGTAGGTTCCTCTGAGCTGCCGTAGACGTCCTCCTGCTGTGGACGTTCCAGACTCCAGCTGATACGGAGGTGCTGGACTCCAGCGGCAACAGCTACTACTACTCGTCTCATCACTATCACCTCTCTCTCTTATTCTCCTCTATCCCTCTTTCCAGACCCAACTCGGTCGAGGCAGATGTCTGTCTAACATGAGTCTGGTTCTGCTCGAGATTTCTGCCTGTTAAAGGAAGTTTGTCCTCTCTGCTGTAACTAGCTAAATACTGTGAGGTATAATGCTCATGGTGGATTAAGGTGGGGTCAGACTGAGTCTTATCCTGTCTTGGTGTTGGGTCTCTGTTCATAATCTGACATAGAGTGGTCTAGACCTGCTCTGTTTGTAAAAGAGTCTTGAGATAACGTTTGTTGTGATTTGGTGCTATACAAATAAAGATTGATTGTGTGATTGAAATATCTCTCATGCCTGATTTTAATCCAACATGTGCATATTGTGTAGTCTCTCAACCATCAAACAACAATGTGGGGAGAATAATCATGAATTTGACCCCCCCTTTTTTATCACTATTCTTATTATTTTTGCCATAACACATCACACCACACAGCATACTGATGCATATGGCTGTGTAAAACTATCTACTGCCATTGCCAAGAGTGGAATGAGTCTGGTTTCTGTCCAAACATGATTTAAAAAAGGAGTGTTGATGTATATTAATAAATCATTTTGGAAATGGGGGTTCGGCTTGTGCACTGTCAGACACTTTCACAATGACTCAGATGTAGAAATCTACAACAGAGGCTGGATTTACCGTATGCAGGTGATGAGTAATGAATGGTACGTTAAAAGCATCGTGTTTGAAACATCTTGCCCCAAGAAAAAACATCAGAGAGATGTCCCATTTTTAAAACCTCAAAAATTGCTCCTCTGTTTTTTTTGGTTTTTTTTTTATAAAAGGTGGTATCACATTGTGCTGTAAAACCGAACCTGTGCCCCTCTCTCCATCTGGATCCCCGAGCCTCCAAATGGATTTTGCATTGTCAAAATTACCACCTTGATTTCAGCCCAAATTGACTCTGTCCCTTTTAGGGCTAAAATCACTCTCCCTTTCTCTCTCCCCTCCTTTTTTATTCCATATTTTCCATGGTATCTCCATTTTGGCCCTATTCTCCCATTCTATTCCCGTCTCTCTCCCCTCTCTCTCTCTCCCTTTCTCTCTTTCTCCATTCTCTGGAGTAATTGCATTGATAGTGAACAGTGCTGCTAATTAATTATGCAACAGCCGAAAATTGAGGTGAGAGCGAGGGATGAGAGGAGGAGAGATGAGGTTTGTGCCAAATGGTCTACAGTAGAGAGTAGAGAGAGAGAGGAAAAGAGGTACAGAGAGAGAGAGGTACAGAGAGAGAGAGAGAGAGAGAGAGAGAGAGAGAGAGAGGGTATGAAGTACTTTGAGAAAAAAGCCAGATGGGAAGCAGAACAAAGGAAAAGCACAAGAAAATGAGGAAAGGAAGAAGATGAGAGGCAAAGAACGTAACAACTGAGAGGTTATGTTTGTAACGAGGATCTGTCACAACGTGAAGATCAACAGCACGGAGGCAAATCAGGGCTCTCCTACTGAGGAAGATCAGAAGGATGGATGCAAACACTGGTGGAGGAGTCAAAGCGGGATTTCAGTGGTGAAAGGCACAGATGCATTTTACATACTTAACATAGAGCATGTCCCTGTTCTCCTCAAAGGAGTCTTCTGAGACTACTGGATGTGATGTAGTATGTGGGGTCAGGGTTGACAGTAGTCACATTAGAAACATAAGGAAATATATTCAAGTAGAAGACAGAGATAAGATTGTCTTTAAAGAAAATATGTTCCTCTTTCCTCTTTGGCAGATATGGATTGTGAGTAGCTTAGCTGTATTTCCAGCAGCATGTGGTGGTTTAACTATTGAAGCTAATTAATAAACAACCCAAACCTTAATCCCCCTTTTTTCCCTCCAACGGTCTCAGGGCGGCCGTCATTTCTTTCTTTACGGGTATTATGGACTCGAATTTTGTAATTATTTCAGTCTGTAGGTGGTCTATCGTGACCTTAAAAATGCGTGGCGTATCTTCATTAGCATTGGGCTTCTCTGGGGACTCGGGCTCCGAGGGCTGGCTGTTGTTGCCAACGTCAGATTTCAACCAAGCTTGAACTTTTCAGAATCAGAATCAGGATCAGAATCAGCTTTATTGACCAGGTATGCTTGAACACACAAGGAATTTGACTTAGGTAAACTGTGCTCTCTTTGTACAAGGCATAAGAATAAGACCTACAAATAAAAATAAAATAAAGTAATAACATTAACATCAGCTATAAATACAAAAGAACAACAAATAGGCATGACTAATATGTACAGGCTAAAAAATAATATGATAATAGTGCAGTGGTGAGTAGCAGAGGTAGTTTTTACATTATAAAAATAGAGTTAAATAATACAATAAATAGAAATATGGAATTCTGCTTGGAGAATTGTTGCATTGTATGTTTACATGTATATTTACAGAGAGTATTTTTTACTATTTTTTATTCCTCACACCAACAACGATGGCAGACAACAGCAGCTTGTCTCCTCGGCTGACCGCTGCTTTGCCTTGGAATCCATTATTCTCTTTTATTTTTTGGCTGCAGGACAAAGGAGGAAACACGTTTGGTTTGTGTTTTGGATCACAACAACCCTGCTCCCACCCCTGACGTAAGCGGTTTGCGGTTCTAGACCAGCTAAGAGTTGGAGCCGCTCTGGAACCAGTTTTCCCTACTTGGAGCCGTTTCACTCACAGTCGAAACATTAAAAAACAAATCTCAATTAAGCGCCGGCTCCGAACCGGCCCTCAAACTGCCTCGGTCTAAAAACGGGTATAAGAGAGAGAGGGAGCGGTGATAGTGATGAGAGGAGGAGTAGTAGTAGCTGTTGCTGCTGGAGTCCAGCACATCCGTATCAGCTGGAGTCTGGAACGTCCACAGCAGGAGGACGTCTACGGCAGCTCAGAGGAACCTACGAGACAAGGGAGCTCAGGGACTCCAGAAAGGTCTATGGTTAGTAACTTTAATGGGACAGGGAGAGTTAAAGTAAGTGATGAGGGGATAGAGTGCTGAGATAGGATCCCAGTGTTTCAGTGTGCCAGTTCCCCCAGCAGTCTAAGCCTATAGCAGCATAACTAAGAGCTGGTCCAAGCCTGATCCAGCTCTAACTATAAGCTTTATCAAAAAGGAAAGTTTGAAGCCTACTCTTAAAAGTAGAGAGGGTGTCTGCCTCCTGGACCCTGACTGGTCTATGACTCCAAAGGAGAGGGGCCTGATAACTAGTCCAAAGACTCGCCATTTATAAAGTTATGGCCCCAAGCAAGCAGAGCCCGGTGAAGACCCTCTAAACACATTACATAAGTGATCTACAGGCGGATATATGACGTTAGTTAATGTGCTAAATTATCACATTCCCAAGGAGCAACCGTAAAACATGTCCGGAAGTCATCAACCTGATTAACTTACTACTACTCACATAAAGGATAATGCATGGGCAGTCCCTGTCCTGACATGCTCCTTTGGAACATCTACGAACATACTGTTCCTAAACTCAAGTATAGTTGAGAAATCCAAACTTCACTCAAGGTTGAAAAGGAAGGCAAGCATTGTAATGATTCAGCCAACTCTTAGTCCTGAATTAGTAATTTTTTAACTGGGACAAAATCCTACCAGATTGGTGGTGGTCTGTGATGCAGCTTGAAGGTTGTTCATGCTGCATGATTAATCTCATGAATGATCAATGTTCAGATGGTTTCCTGGCATGTTAGAAACTTTGGTCAGCTGTCTTGCAATTTTGAAAGTCTGCTGTCAACAGATCTGTTTTACACTTGAATGAGAGTTTCAGAAATACATGTTGTCGTTTTGTACAATAATCTCTCAGGTGAGTCTGTTATGATCCAATTACCATATTGTCTTATCTTTCAGGACATCTGTGTCAATGAGAAATACTTAGTTGTTCTTAGTTTTCATTCAGTTACACAAAACAATGCTTTTTCCTTCAAGTGCAAATATTGTTGGAATGTCAATTGAAAAAATGTGTGGAAGTTCTGAATCTGCACTCTATGAGCACCCAGCCCAGCAGGAACATTGATCCATGCTTTGTAAATATAAAAGTTGTGGGATCTGAGGGTGACAGTACGCCCAGCTGTAGTCTCTGCATTCAGAACTTTTGATAGTATCAAATGGTCCACATCAGCAGGAGAAGCTTTCTGATCTGATGTGTAGTAAACAGTTCAAAGTATAAATTCCTGTTGTGTAAATCTGACTCATTCTCACTGACCGTGCATTTTTCTACAACCGGAATGAGCTGCACGCCCTGTCAACCTGTCAGTTAGTGCAACCGTTGGTAAAGGCTGTTGTTCTGGCTGTTTGTGTGAAAGATGGAGTAAATGGAGTGTGAGACATGTCAAGCCTTTTGAGGTCTGTACCATAGATGGAAATAAACTTAGATTACTCTCTGTATATACTGTGAATATACCAAATCACACCTGATCTAATGAGTGTCACATTCTGTTTATAATAAGGCATTATAATTCAATTTGTTCAAATTACTTCCAGAAAAATGTTTTGAACACTAAAATGTTAGCACATGAAAAACAATCTACAGTCATGGCCAAAAGTTTTGAGAATGACACAACTGTTAATTTTCACAAAGTCTGCTGTTTCAGTTTTTAGAATGGCAATTTGCATATACTCCAGAATGTTATGAGGAGTGATCAGCTCAACTGCAATTCATTGCAAAGTCCCTCTTTGCCTTGAAAATGAACTTTATCACCAAAAACACATTTCCACTGCATTTCAGCCCTGCCACAAAAGGACCAGCTAACATCATTTCAATGACACACAGGTGTCACACACATTAACACAGGTGTGGGTGTTGATGAGGACAAGGCTGGCGATCAATCTGTCATGATTGAGTGACTGGACACTTTAAAAGGAAGATGGTGCATGACACCATTGTTCCTCATCTGTTAGCCATGGTTACCTGCAAGGAAACACGTGCAGCCATCATTGCATTGCACAAAAAGGGCCTAACAGGGAAGTTTATAGCAGCGAGTAAGATTGCACCTCAGTCAACCGTCTATCCAATTATCAAGAACTTCAAGGAGAGAGGTTCAATTGTTGCCAAACAGGCTCCAGGGCGCCCAAGAAAGTCCAGCAAGCGCCAGGACCGTCTCCTGAAGGTGTTACAGCTGCGGGATCGGGCCACCACCAGTGCAGAGCTTGCTCAGGAATGGCAGCAGGCAGGTGTGAGTGCATCTGCACGCACAGTGAGGCGAAGACTTTTGGAGGAAGGCCTGGTGTCAAGGAGGGCAGCAAAGAAGCCTCTTCTCTCCAGTAAAAACATCAGGGACAGACTGATATTCTGCAGAAGGTACAGGGACTGGACTGCTGAGGACTGGGGTAAAGTCATTTTCTCTGATGAATCCCCTTTCCGATTGTTTGGGGCATCTGGAGGAAGGCTTGTTCGGAGAAGACGAGGTGAGCGCTACCATCAGTCCTGTCTCTTGCCAACAGTGAAGCATCCTGAGACCATTCATGTGTGGGGTTGCTTTTCAGTCAAGGGAGTGGGCTCTCTCACAATCTTGCCTAAAAACACAGCCATGAATAAAGAATGGTACCAGAACGTCCTCCGAGAGCAACTTCTCCCAACCATCCAAGGGCAGTTTGGTGATGAAGAATGCCTTTTCCAGCATGATGGAGCACCTTGCCATAAAGCAAAAGTCATAACAAAATGGCTCGGGGAACAAAACATTAAGATTTTGGGCCCTTGGCCAGGAAACTCCCCAGATCTTAATCCAATTGAGAACTTGTGGTCAATCCTCAAGAGGCGGGTGGACAATCAAAAACCCACAAATTCTGACAAACTCCAAGCATTGATTATGCAAGAATGGACTGCCATCAGTCAGGATTTGGTCCAGAAGTTGATTGACAGCATGCCAGGGAGAATTGCAGAGGTCTTGAAAAAGAAGGGTCAACACTGCAAATAT
>NC_048294.1:26076950-26156950 GCF_009762535.1 Notolabrus celidotus | reverse complement strand
ACCTTTCTGGAGTCCCTGAGCTCCCTTGTCTCGTAGGTTCCTTTGCTTTGCTGCCGTAGACATACTCCTGCTGTGGACGTTCCACACTCCAGTGACTACTACTCTTAATCTCTCTCTTATTCTCCTTTATCCCTCTTTCCAACCCCAACATGGGCTCAGTAGATATGTGTCTAACATGAGTCTGGTCCTGCTGGAGGTTTCTGCCTGTTAAAGGACGTTGGTCCTTGCCACTGTAACTTGCTAAATGCCGCAAAGTGCTCTGCTCATTGTGGATTAAGATGAGATAAGTCTGTAGAGGGGACTGGATCTTAAAGCTGCTGTGAGGAACTTTTGTTTTGTATCGATTCTGGCGCCCCCTTGTGGCCAAGCGAAACCTCTTATCTCTTGTCCTATACATGCAAAAGTAGTGTTTTCAACAAAAATCTCATCCTGTTGTCTTTTAACAGTCAACTTAATCAGGCAATGTGATTATTTTTTCATGAAAACAGTCAAATAAAGGCTGCTTCTGAAGCGAGATGTCCATCATCTGGTGTGAAACCTACGCCCTCAGGGTGGTTTCAGGCATTAAAAATGACAACAGAGAAGGTGGCAGTGTTGCTGCTGATGGTCTTGTTTGCTATTGAAGGTCATAAAGAGGCATCAGTATCATTTCCAGTCTGTTTCTCAGCCAGTTCAAAACTCCTCACAGGGCCTTTAAGTAAAAGTGTGTTGTTATTTGGCGCTGTACAAAAAAAAAATTGATTGATGGATGGATGGATGGATGGATGGAGTGATGGAGTGATTGATTGATTGATTGATTGATTGATTGATTGATTGATTGATTGATCTAAAATCCTTGGATTTTATAAAGGTAGACTGGTTGCACTGGCATATTAGATGCAGCTTAATTTTTTAGATAAATAAAGAGGTAGTAAAGTGTGTCTTATACACAGATACTCTTCTTGCGCCTTCCCACTCAGTAAGTGCCGGCTGAGTATCATTAGAAATGGTTTATATCCATTTAAAAATCGAGTTCAGTCACTCTCAAATGATTCAAAAATAACTCATTTATTATTTTAAAGTAGATATAACCCAAACAGAAAAAAAGTCTTAGTTTGATTTAGATACTTGAGCTCATGTCAGATGAACCCAGTCAAGCTTTTGTCCTTTGCCTGATTGTTCTGCTCTGTGTCACTCATCCTCAGCTTTTTAATACTTTATTCAAAAAAAGAATGATATATTCAATCTCTGGACTCTGCTCTTTTTTCTCTCACTCTAAGCCTCACCTCAGTCCTCTCCGCAGGCTCTTCCCTTCGATTTTAACACTCTCCTCTCCTCCGCTGACCCCCCTTCCTCTCCCGCTGTCTTCTCCATCTCTGCCACCCTCTCCAGCTGAAGTGCTGGCTCGACTAATTAAAAGCCTTAATCAGGATTCATAATTAGGTCTAATCAGAGCCTTGTACATCATTCCCCTGCATTCCTCCTTCGCTGGTGGTGAAGGCCGAGATGCTTATGAAATAATTTTGGCAACTTAATACGTCCAAATGCGGAGCTCGGAGCGGGCTTCAGTGAAAAGGAAAGAGAGAGGAACATGATTAGGACCGGGCGGCTGATTGCTTCCCCTTCCTCCCTCCTGTTTCTCCCCTCTGGTCCTCTTCTTCACAAATACACATTTTCTCTCCACCTCATTTTCCCCTTTCTGTCTTTCTGCTACATTTTCCTGTGTGAGTGTGTGTGTGTGTGTGTGTGTGTGTGTGTGTGTGTGTGTGTGTGTGTGTGTGTGTGTGTGTGTGTGTGTGTGTGTGTGTGTGTGTGTGGTGCCCTCATGACAAGACAGTGGGGTAATAAAGCAGACAGCCTTGCAGATTACAGCTCCCTCCTCTAACTCCACCGCATCCACCTGCTTCATTACAGCTGAGGCCACAGCGCACTAAACCCTGCAACAGCCTCCACGCTCTTTACTGCCTTCTGTCCACCTGAGCTCTCATCTGTTAGGATTAACACCCAACACAATACTGAACACGAACAGAAAATAATTATACTGTTCATTATGCAAAAGGCCTCGGCATAGCTAAGACCACAGCCTCCTGGTTTATTACCATGTCTCTGTGCTGCTCTCATCACTTCCATAAAATAGGAACATGATCCCAGAGCAGAGAAGTTACTCCTTTTGAATTTCACTGGAGTGTATAGAGGCGTTTCTCGACCGGAGGAACTTTACCCCTGAACTATGTGCATTTTGACAGGAGGAACCAGGGTCTAAATTTAGTTCTGCACTCTTTTTATTCCGCCCGCCGTCCACAATAACATCACATACATCTGTGATTCACTTGATTTCTCTTTCTTTCATTAGTTCAGCCCACCGTGAATGCGTCTCTCCCGGTGTTACGGTTTTAAAAGTGACCCTGTAAACTGGAGACCTTCAGCTGAATGTGTCAGTGTTTGTGGAGTTTACACTGCTGTTGAAACACAGAGGGAGTTCCTGGGAATGCAAACTAGTTTAGTTTTTATTAAGATTTCAAAATACCGGTGTGCACGGTGGCCTAGCGGTCTAAGCACCCCACATACAGAGGATGCAGTCCTTGTTGCAGAAGTCGCCAGCTCGATTCCCGGCCGGTCGACCATTTCATGCATGTCTTCCCCCGCTCTCTACTCCCAACATTTCCTGTCTCTCTTCAGCTGTCCTATCAAATAAAGGCAAAATGTCCAAAAATATAACTTAAAAAAAAAAAAAAAGATTCTCCAGTTAACAGGGTCGCCGTTTAAACCAAAACACCGGTCGATCTCTGCCACGGCTTTTTGAGTTCAAAAGGATTTTAAAGCCGTGTTGAAACATCTTTGCTACTCGTGCTTATCTCCTCTCACGTGTTGATTCAGTGAATCCATCTGTGATGAAATATAGCACCATCTAAAACAGACCAGCTGAGTCTCTTCATGCTAACAGGCTAACTGTTGTGTTGCTCATAATGATACCTGCCTGTCCGTCTGCTTCTATGGTGTCATCTGTGATGAATGGCATTCCTCTTTGTGTTACTGCCCTCTACTGGTCTGGTGGTGTAGTGCATTTACTTTTTTTTTCTCCATAAGTCACTGGCCTGATTTACACAATCTACCCGGGACTTCAGCCAGCAGTCGAAACACAGGCAACAATGGGGGCACAGGAACCTTTTAGTTCAGGGGAAAGTAGTTCTGGGGACTAAAAGATCCTGGAACTCTTGGTCGAAATGCACCTTATCACTGTGGCTCATGGAGTCCTGATGGTGTAGAGTATTTCTCCAGTGTGATTTTTCTGCTGTCTGAAACTGTTAAGTAAAAAAAAAAAAAAATCACCTTTAGAAATGCAGCAGCAAACAGCAGGTGTTTGAGAAAGCTGCATAGAACATATTTTAGTCTGGTGCTAATTCTGCCCTCTTTGTCTGTGCTGTCGGAGGCAGACCATTTCAAATACATATAGCGGCTGCCCAGGTAGGCATTCATGCTGCGATACACACATGTAACTGCAATTATGATGACAAGGATTTTGCAGCGAGCCGTACAGAAATTTGTCAAAATGATGACATGCATTGTTCAGCGCCAGCTATTAAGGCCTATAATGGGCCGGTTACCTTGACGACCATGAATCAAGCGAGGTAGTGCAACAGGATGAGGGTTATTAAGGGCAAAGAAAAAGGAGAATTGGCGTCATTTTGTAAAAAGGTTGCTTTATAATCAGAGGTTGCCATGTAATGTCCTGCAAGGTGGTCTTAGGAGCTGCCTGTCTGTGAACAAAAGCTCATGAAAATCACAATAGTTTATTTTTTAAACATCATTTTTCTCTAAAAAAAAGTCTCTGATAATAGAAATCAGATTAAGTCTTAACAAAATGTCTTTGTGCGTTGACTTTTAGAACAAACTTACCAGAGTCTTTTCAAACATCTCTGCTGGAGCACCAGGAAGGAAGAACACCACTGGAATAAAAAAACAGGGCTTTAATTCTCCCATGTTCCCAACAGCTATGATAAAACATGAGTGGAACACTCAATTAAATTTTGTACAACCCAAAATCCTGATAAAGGTGATCACAGGATGCTTAACAAAAAGAAAAGGTCTAGACTCAAGTCTGTGTTATATTATTTAGAGGCTTCTAACATAAATCTGCCATGAACAAGAACTTGTAACAGGAAAGAACTTCATTTTAACGAGCAAAGACCTTATAAAGCCATCCAGCAGAACTCAATGGGACAAGAAAGAGAGTGAAAGGGAGAAGAAGAAAGAAAGAGATGGATGGCAGTAAATAAACAGACAGAGAGAGTGATGGGCTGAATACACTGAAGACTTATGGGAGCAATGTCAGTAATAAATAGAGTTGTGTGTTAAATTAAGACAACTTTAAATCAATCAATATGTATAGTGCCGAATCACAACAAACATTATCTCAAGACTCTCTTACAAACAGAGCAGGTCTAGACCACTCTATGTCAAATTATGAACAGAGACCCAACACCAAGACAGGATAAGACTCAGTCTGACCCCACCTTAATCCACCATGAGCATTGCACCTCACAGTATTTAGCTAGTTACAGCGGAGAGGACAAACTTCCTTTAACAGGCAGAAACCTCGAGCAGGACCAGACTCATGTTAGACAGCCATCTGCCTCGACCGAGTTGGGTCTGGAAAGAGGGAGAGAGGAGAATAAGAGAGAGAGGGAGTGGTGATAGTGATGAGACGAGTAGTAGTAGCTGTTGCCGCTGGAGTCCAGCACGTCCGTATCAGCTGGAGTCTGGAACGTCCACAGCAGGAGGACGTCTACGGCAGCTCAGAGGAACAGTGTTAATTTCTTTAACAAAATTATAACGCTAAATATTCGTCCACGACTCATTTCTTATGACGAAAAGGAGACTATGATGAGCTAAAGTGCATCACTGATAATAAAAACTTTGATGAATGTATGTTTTGATTTTGTTAATGAGACGAAAACTTAAGTGGCCGACTGTCGGACATTAAGAATCCATGTTTCCCCCTCTGTGCGTCTTTAAAGATAAAAGTGATGACTTCCTGTGACAGGCTGAGTTATTATCTGAGGGGCTCAGTGTTAGCTTGGTCTCTACCTGCAGCAGGTGTGCTTTATGAACCAGCTCTCTTCACCTCCATGCATCTGTCTCATCTTCATTGAGGATTTTTACCCCCGGTGTGTGTTAGTGACAAAGACACAACCGGGGGACGTCTGTTTCATATTTGAGGTTTGACGTTTTTGCTGCCATTACCGTAAAAAGCTTGGCGTCTACAGCTTGATTTAATCCAGTTTGATGATACATCAGACACGTTTAGTACGTTTTCATCAACACCTTGTTGAAAGATGCAGATGCATTTCAGAGGGTCGTGAACTGACTGTGTCCAGTGCGCCTGTCACTACAGGTGCATTCAAGGACAGTCGTAAATGTGCCATACAGTCCTTTCATGGCATTTTTCTTTCAATCAAAATACAGTCACAGTGGTCACATCAAGAATGTTTTCTTTTGACTTTTTTAGCAGGGACAGGCTGAATTATTTAACTTAAGATATTACACAAGCAAAAGTGTTAAAGGAGTGAAATGTTGACAATTTTAACACTTGGTACAACTCTGATACTGATATCTGATCGACTTCAATTATTATTTAAAGACTGAAGATGTTTTGGCAAACATCAAAGACTAAAATGTTTTGAGTTTTCGTCGACTAAAACTAGACTCAAACTATAAAGGGCTGAAAAGACTAAAATGTGACTAAAACTAACAGGCATCTTCGTCTAAAGATTAAGACTAAATCTAAAATAGATTCCAAAATAAACACTGCAGAGGAACCTACGAGACAAGGGAGCTCAAGGACTCCAGAAAGGTCTATGGTTAGTAACTTTAATGGGAGTTAAAGTAAGTGATGAGGGGGTTAGGGGCAAGGGGGTGAGATAGGATCCCAGTGTGTCAGTGTGCCAGTTCCCTCTGCACTCTAAGGGCCCGATCTACTAAAGGTTTGCGTGTATAAAAACACGTGCAAACTTGATAGCGCGCGCAAAGCTGACGTACTAACCGGGAGCACCGAGGATTGCGTCTTTCAAATGAGCAAAATAGCACTCGCGAATCATTTAGCGTGTTTGCCTTCATGAATATGCAGAATACATGTAGATCATCAGAACGTGCAAATACTGGGAGGAGGAGATGCAAATGTAATCATTTAACACACGCAATGTGATTTATCAAACCTGAAGCAGATAGCGGGCGGTGTTTTTGTGTCTATATTTAGCACGTTTGAAAGGCAGGTGCAAACTGGCACAGCGTTACGCACACATGGCTGCGGTCACTGTAAAGCTCATCATAACATCGCTTTACAACATGCCCGCAACAGCTGGGCTTACAAGCATTACTAAATGTTTTAGTCAATCAAACCAAGAGAACAAAATAATAATAATAAAACAACACAAATTCAAAGCAGTTCAGCACCACGGATAGCGACCGCATCATTCTGACACCCACTTTGACTTTTTCATATAATGAGAGCACAGTAGGTCACTGTATCAACAGATATACAGTTTAGTAAAATTGGCACAGCGGCCCACATGTTCACATACAAACAAAAAATCAATATGAAGTACTCGGCCTACTCACCACTGTTTGGACGAGTCTTATGCTCCGCGGACTTGTCCACGATGCACTGTATGTCCATTTTCTTTGATCTGTCATTCTCAATAGATAACATGACATGTCCACTCAGTCTATTCTGTCCCATCGTGCTCATCAAGGGGTTTTTAGTTAGTTTTAACTTGGAGAATGAGCGCTCACTGTGTAACTCCTCATCTCGTGCTTGCAGCAGTGTGTTGGGGTGAATTGACTCAAACATGTTCCCAGTTCCATTTAAGCAGGTGAATCTTTGGGACAGTTGCTGGATGATGATATCAGGCATTAAAAACGTTCACCCGAAAGTTGCTCTCTGCGTCAGTGAGGCGACTGTCTTCATCCGAGTGACGCCTAACTTTTCTAGAGCAAGAGTGGCAGACTAAGCCTCATCAAATCGCTCTCTAAACTCCATCAAAACACTGATTGCGTTTTGGAGAAGAGTAGATGCGTTTATTTCATCGGCAGATCTTCTGTTTTTTTCTCACATCATTCACCTTTTCACAGATGGCCTCCCAAATCGTGTTTCTAACGCTGACATGTCTCTGCTGGAGTTCACCGATGTGTTTATTTCCCTCCTCCACTAAAACCTCCAACTCCATGTCTTCAAACTTCATTTATCGCTTAAGACCACTCTGCTCTCTCAAACTCTCCATGGTGACAGCCGATAGCACACGCAAAATCCTCATTAAAATAGGGCGGTCCGCACCACTTTTGCACTTGTTATCATTTGCGCACGCAGTCTTAGTAGATCACCCGCAACACGCCCAGAAATAACACGTGCAAAATTATTATTTGCACACGCAAATTAGCGCTCGTTATTTGGGATCTTTGTAGATCAGGCCCTAAGCCTATAGCAGCATAACTAAGAGCTGGTCCAAGCCTGATCAAGCTCTAACTATAAGCTTTATCAAAAAACTGTAAAACTCCCGCACAGGATGAACATCATCAGCATAGAGCATAATTCGCATCGCGTCATTTGTGCCGCCCAATTCGCTTCATTTTTGCCGCCAGCCCACTACTCGCATATATTCGGACATTGACTTTACATGTAATTCATTTGTGCAAATGACTTTATTCGTGTTTGATGTGAACACCCCATTAGAATGATTATA
Organism: Notolabrus celidotus; assembly: GCF_009762535.1. Lineage (NCBI taxonomy): Eukaryota > Metazoa > Chordata > Actinopteri > Labriformes > Labridae > Notolabrus > Notolabrus celidotus. The sequence continues at coordinate 26,149,232 of NC_048294.1, read as the reverse complement.
AAAAGATCAAGGAGGCTGAGACCATTCTGGAACCAAGATGACGCCTTTCAAGTGACCACATGAAAGGTTAGGTTCTCACTTTAATTATTAAGCCCGGTCTGTTCTTCTACACTGAAACAATATTGTAGGTCAGTGAAGCCCTGTTCCAATACAAAAGCCCACTCAAGTAGCCTGACGTGTACCTTTTCCAAAATGTAAGCCCCAAGATTGGTCCACTAGGCTGCACTGTATTTCCTGAATTTACAACATTTCCCAATGTACATTAAGCGTACAATGGCCATCTCATCCGAGGTCTCCAGTGTATTCTTCTTTGTAATAATTGCTGTATGATCAACGGCAACATTTGGCAACTTAAATTTATTATAGTATGCTCAAAGTCATCATCTGTGGACAAGCAAGCAGAAAACATAGACACAGTAAACAGGCGTTCTGACTAGCATATAAATCACACTGCCTACAAGCATTCAAGAGGAGCATTGCAGAATTATGTGGTGCTCCCAGCCACGACAGCCACACTATCATCGAGTCACCGCAGAACGCAGCTTCACTCTTTTCATTGTAGACATGAAAAAATTCCTCACTAATGTGTTATCTAACAGAAGAGATGAAAACAACTTTACTGACTCTTGACAAACTTAATTCCAAAGAGGGTTTCTGAAGCCAACACAAGGCGGTAGAATTTGAAGGTCTCTGTTCATAATTACATTCTTTTTCCAGACAAGGTCTGGCAGTGCCGGGGTAAAGGTCTCGATGTAGGATCAAACGCAGCGCACAAGTTTTCGTTCACTCACAACAATATATTGACAACCAGCATTGTTTGATAGCCTAGAATCATCCCTTTGCGTAGTATTATCCATTCCATTTGTTATTCTTTTTGTTAGACATTGTTTTTTGAGAACCAACAGAAGAAGTTTGCCCCCAAACTCTGTATTGATGAGCTCACTGCTCAGACTGACTGCCTTTAAGCAAGAAGGATGTGAGTGCATGACACGATTAAACAATAAAAGGAGGAATATCAGCGTCCAAGAGCCTCTGTTAGATGCAACCCCAGTTTGGGCCTATGATGGTCTTGTATTGGATGGCCATGATCCTTATGCCCTCAGACGGCACTAGACCTCTGTAGTGGAAATCACAAAATCACTTCCAAAAACCATCGTCTATGAACACAGTTTATCGCTACATCGCAGGTTAAAACTGTACTATGCAAAAAGGAACATGATCCAGAAATCTTTCGCAGTGGTCAGACGGACAAAATTTGACATTTCTTTTGGAAGTGATGGACACTGCATCCTCTGCTCTAAAGATGAGAGGGACCACCCAATCATCGCACGGTTCAAAGTCACCACCAGTGATGGTACAAAGATGCGTAAGGGCCCATGGCATGACTAGCTTACACATTTGTGAAGGCCTCATTAATGCTGAACAATATATACTGATCTTTCATAGCACAGGAAGAAGATGCCAAACTAAATTTTGTACATATTGCACCAGCATGGCTCCATAGTAGAAGAGTCTGAGTGTTAAACTGGCCTGCCTGCAGTCCTGTCTTGTAACCTATTGAAAACATTTGGAGCATCATGACACCAAAAATATGACAAAGGAGACCCTGAACTGTTGAGCAGCCAAAGTCCTTTACCAGGTCAGAAGGGGCCACATTTCACTTTTTCAAAACTTCTGCAACTGGTCCCCTCAGTTCCCAAACATTTACAGTGTTGATTAAAAGAAGAGATAATGCGACACAATGGTAAACATGCCCTTCAATTTAATCTCTTTTAACAGAGAAAATAAAATAAAACATGCTGTATTCCATCATGTTTATCTCATGCCTGTAGTCCCACTAAAGTTACTAACCATAGACCTTTCTGGAGTCCCTGAGCTCCCTTGTCTTGTAGGTTCCTCTGAGTCGCTGCCGTAGACATCCTCCTGCTGTGGATGTTCCAGACTCCAGCTGATACAACTACTACTACAACAACTACTACTACTACTACTACTATTACTACTATCCGTCTCTATTATCATCTCTTACATCTCTCTCTCTTCATCTCCCTCTATCCCTCTCTCCAACACGGTCTCAGCAGATGTGTGTCTAACATGAGTCTGGTCCTGCTGGAGGTTTCTGCCTGTTAAAGGAAGTTTGTCCTTGCCACTGTAAATTGCTAAATGCTGCAAAGTGCTCTGCTCATGGTGGATTAAGATGAGATCAGACTGAGTCCTGTCTATAAGATGGGACTGGATCTGATCCTGTCTTGATGTTGGGTCTTTGGTAATAGAACATAGAGTGGTCTAGACCTGATCTGTTTGGAAAAGCATCTTGAGATAATGTTTGTTGGGATTTGGCCCATTTCCTCCCCTGGGAAAATAAAGTATTTCTGATTCTGATTCTGAAATGTAAAGCAGAACTACGAAAGAAAAAAGTGGGTGGAGCACAACACAGGGCCACCTTAGCACTTAAGCAGACAATAACTGAACCTTTTTTCCCCCAAAATTAAAAAAAAATCAGAAACATGTATACACAACAGACTACATGATCATCAAATCCCTGAACACAGTTCATAGCAATAAAGTAGCCATATCTGCATTGTTGTCCATATTTGCCCACTTCTTGTACTTTTTTAATCATGATTATATTCAGCATTTGTTCCTAATTCCCTAAACTGCTGTTACTTTTTGTTGCTAGTTTTATTTTGGTATTGACACTGGGGCCAACAAGGCTGTGGTTCTATTCAGCGATGGCACTTTTCATATTTATGGTAATCGTTTTTATGTTGAAAAAATAATGTGACACTGAATAATACATGTTAGAATGTTCCACATGGCTCGTGTTTACTGCTGTTATTGGTCTCAGTCCCATTTTTTTTTAAAAAACACACACTATAATGTTTGCTCTATGGGAACCTTCAGATATCTGCATGTGGACATCGTCCCCCCTTTAAACTGTGTGTGACTGGAGTCATTTATTGCTCATTACAGCAGGAGGGAGGGACATGAACTGAATCTGCTGATCCAAATCACAACACAATGGAATCCAACAGTTTAAAAATTTAAATGTACTTTTAATAAATGCATGAGGGCTGCACCTGTGGCCACTTTGGAATTACTGTGAAGTAATATTTACAAGCCTCTCGGCGTACATCTCTTGACTTCCTGCTGGTTAAGGCAGAAGCTAATGTAAATTTGATGAATGCACACTGAATTAATGCATTTGCACATTCCCCAAATACACAAGCACACTGCAACATAACACTATTAAACCTCTCTCTGTTTTTAGAGTCGAATATGTGATGGCATAGAGGAGCTATGATGTTAAAGATAGTGAAAGCCTGCTTCTGATTTAATAGATGTCAGAAGACTCAGTGCAAGGTGGTCTCACAGCCTGATGTCACACACACACGCACACACACACTCCATGCAGCTGTCTGAGCAGTCATTTCCAGGGATATTAGAGGCCTTATATCACGGTGGGCCATTAACAGCAGAATAATATCACAAGTTGACCCTTGACATTCCTAGCAGCTTATATCTCCATGCTGATAGATGCAGGCTCTGCATAGAACTCTGTTCTGGAAATGAACCGACATGCAGGGAGAGAAGGGCAAAATCCCTCCATCTTAAGCCTCGCCAGAGCGAATAGCAGAGCGGCTTAGGGGAGGAGGGGGCGTGGGGGGGCGCGGGGGGATGGAGGAAGAGAGAGAGAGAGAGAGAGAGAGACAGAGACGCTTTGATACAAACTAGAGAGTGAGGCAGAGATGATGGGATAATGACCCCCTCTCAATTTCAACTCTGTCACCCCGAACGCAGCGTGATGGCGTTTCGTGCAACAAGATGACATCACCTGTTGATTTGGTGTTGAGCCATGCTGATACATGACACCTCTTCCTCTTTTTTTGCTACTTTTAAACATTGTTCTGCTGCCTCTGCATGCCACTCGTATCGTCTTTCATTCCTCTGACATTACTCATCCGCTCCCTTTTGCTTGTTGCCAGAATTCCCCTATTTAAAGACGTGTCTTAATATGTGTTCCTGTGATTTCCCCTCCACTTCTGCGCCCACCACATTTTAAGCAGAGTGAATTAATAAAGCAGTGACGCTAGTAATTTGCATTTCTCAGTTACTCCAATCCCCTCCTGGGCCGCACACTTTGACCTTTTACCCTTTCCCCCTCTGCCTCGCTTCCCTTTCCCACATTATTTCGGTTTCCTCCCCTCCACATGCCCTTAAGCGGCGGTGTAACTGGTTTCCCATGAGGCTGAGTGGCAGCCTGACCGACAGGCTACCTGACTTCATCTCCTCCACCCCTCCCTGCCCCAGAATTTTCCACCCATTTCCCCTCCATCCATCCACCTCCCAGCACCCACAGATGACTCAGTGCCCACCTGCCCTGCAGCTATCATCTATCAGTCAGTCTGAATCACACACACACACACACACACACACACACAATAGATCTCTGTGTGTGCCCCTTTGGATACAGGCGTACAGTAACGTCTGTGAAGGGCTAAAATGACAGCTTCAGTCCTAGGGGACAGGCTGAACTTCTGCATGTGTTTGTATGATGTATATATATGTGTGTGTGTGCACATGCCCAAAGATGTCCATGTCCATGTAAATGTAGTTATCTCTATAAATATGTATGGTAATGCACGGGGAGAGGTGGTGAATAAAACATGTGAGCAGGTGATGGTAGCTCTACTATACTCTTGATGGATGTTAATCTCTGAAGCTGTGATTGTGAGGACCTCACAATATCTCACTTAAACACCACTGTGCTCTGATGTCATAATTCAATAAATTAGTCCCATATTACTCTTATTTGTATTAGAAATAATAAAACAATGTAAGTGACATTTGATTTTAAAGCCTCTTGTAGCCCAAATCAACAAAAACAACACCTATGATATTTCAGACCATATGTAAATACTAAAAAACATATAAAATATTAGAACTCAACTTCGATCCATTTTTCAAATATGTTCAATTAAGTTTTTTAACATGTTTTCACACTGTGTTTTAAGGGGGCTGGTTTAACCTGATATTTATTATGTAATAAATATCCAACCAATCAGAAATGAAACACTGAGTCACGTGAACACATGTTCAACAACACTACTCCACTCCTGCTCAGATCGTCTCCTGACGTCTCAGCCAGCTCCCCACAATGTTGTCTTAGCTGTTAGCTTGTTTGCTAATCACGTACTGTCTGTAATCTGTCTGTATAGCTGTCTCTCTGCTCTTTGCACCGCTGTGCTCGTGTGTCCATGTCTGCACATCCACCGTGAAGATGACAGCTTGTTGTCATTCTTCTATTTTCATAACTGTGGTAAATTTGGGGAAACTTTGGGACGCAGATGAGTTGAGCCGCGGCCGAATGGCTAAAATAGTCCCACATATGCTCCACTCATTTCCAGAGGACCAGTCCACTAACTTTCCTCAGGACCAGTTCACTAACTTTCCTCAGGACCGGTTCACTAACTTTCCTCAGGACCGGATCACTAACTGTCCCCAGGACCAGTTCACTAACTTTCCTCAGGACCGGATCACTAACTTTCCTCAGGACCAGTTCACTAACTTTCCTCAGGACCAGTTCACTAACTTTCCTCAGGACCGGATCACTAACTTTCCCCAGGTCCGGTTCACTAATTTTCCCCAGGACAGGTTCACTAACTTTCCCCAGGACCGGTTCACTAATTTTCCCCAGAACCGGTTAACTAACTTTCCCCAGGACCGGTTCACTAATTTTCCCCAGAACCGGTTAACTAACTTTCCCCATGACCGGTTCACTAACTTTCCCCTGAACCAGTTCACTAACTTTCCTCAAGACCGGTTCACTAACTTTCCTCAGGACCGGTTCACTAACTTTCCCCAGAACCAGTTCACTTACTTTCCTCAAGACCGGTTCACTAACTTTCCTCAGGACCGGTTCACTAACTGTCCCCAGGACCGGGTTCACTAACTGTCCTCAGGACCGGTTCACTAACTTTCCCCAGGACCGGTTCACTAACTATCCCATGGACCGGTTTACTAACTTCCCCCAGGACCGGTTCACTAACTTTCCCAGAACCGGTTCACTAACTTTCCCCAGGACCGGTTCACTAACTTTCCTCAGGACCGGTTCACTAACTATCCCCAGGACCGGTTCACTAACTGTCCCCAGGACCGGTTCACTAACTTTCCCCAGGACCGGTTCACTAACTTTCCTCAGGACCGGTTCACTAACTTTCCTCAGGACCGGTTCACTAACTTTCCCCAGGACCGGTTCACTAACTTTCCCCAGGACCGGTTCACTAACTATCCCATGGACCGGTTCACTAACTTTCCCCAGGACCGGTTCACTAACTTTCCCCAGGACCGGTTCACTAACTTTCCCCAGGACCGTTTCACTAACTTGCCCCAAGACCGGTTCACTAACTTGCCCCAGGACCGGTTCACTAACTTTCCCCATGACCGGTTCACTAACTTTCCCCAGGACCGGTTCACTAACTTTCCCCAGGACCGGTTCACTAACTTGCCCCAATACCGGTTCACTAACTTGCCCCAGGACTGGTTCACTAACTTTCCCCAGGACTGGTTCACTAACTTTCCCCAGGACTGGTTCACTAACTTTCCCCAGGACCGGTTCACTAACTTTCCCCAAGACCGGTTCACTAACTTGCCCCAAGACCGGTTCACTAACTTGCCCCAGGACTGGTTCACTAACTTTCCCCAGGACCGGTTCACTAACTTTCCCCAGGACCGGTTCACTAACTTGCCCCAAGACCGGTTCACTAACTTGCCCCAGGACTGGTTCACTAACTTTCCCCAGGACTGGTTCACTAACTGTCCCCAGGACCAGTTCACTAACTTTCCCCAGGACCGGTTCACTAACTTTCCCCAGGACCGGTTCACTAACTTGCCCCAGGACCGGTTCACTAACTTTCCCCAGGACTGGTTCACTAACTTTCCCCAGGACCGGTTCACTAACTTTCCCCAGGACCGGTTCACTAACCTTCCCCAGGACTGGTTCACTAACTTTCCCCAAACAGCTCAGAGTTTAGACAAACAGCTCCGTCTGTCACCCGGAGCCGAGCTCCTCTTCGTGCACATACTACATTTACTATTGTAGATTCACTCTTCCCAGCCTGGTGCAGGTCCACAGTTTTCTTCCTGGTGTCCTTGGACAGTTCTTTGGTCTTGGCCATGGTTGAGTTTGGAGTCTGACTGTTTGAGGCTGTGGACAGGTGTCTTTTATACAGATAACCAGTTCAAACAGGTTCCATTAATACAGGTAACGAGTGGAGGACAGAAGAGCTTCTTAAAGAAGAAGTTACAGGTCTGTGAGAGACAGAAATCTTGCTTGTTTGATATTGACCAAATACTTATTTTCCACCATAATTTACAAATAAATTCTTTAAAAATCATTAATCTCATCTCAAAATCTCATCTTTCTAAGTGGGAGAACTTGCAAAATCAGTGGCTGACTAAATACTTTTTTGCCCCACTGTAAATCTAAAACTTGGCAGAGGACGTTTAAAAGAAACCAAAGCACTTTTAATCCAGGATACATCACTCATTTTGATAGAGTGGTGTTTATTTGGTTGCAGCATGTAGATAATATAAACAGCTTATGACCCAGATGTATCACAACAATAAAAAACCTGATTATCATATCTGGGATATAAATCTATTTACATAAATACTGACATTTTTTTTTGTTTTGTGATACTATTTTAGTAAATCTGCAGTTTCCCTCAGTGGAAATAAAAAAAGTGAATCAACCATGTTTGATATTTATAATCCCAGGCTGGGAAGGATCTGAGTAGAATAATTGTTTTGACTCCACATGCTGGAGGATTATTTGGACTAATTATCAGTTATGATGAGCCTGAATCATGTCTCATCCCCTTGACAACTGGGGTGGCAAATCAGGTCCGGAATCAGGACGTGGTCTAGCACGTGACCCGCCTCGTGCTCTGCTTGGCAGCAGTTTGGTTGATTGAAGGAGAGTACATCTGAAAAGTTCCAGGATCATTGAGATGATCTCTTCAGCTGCAGCAGCAGAATAAAAAGTCTCAACAACTACCTGATGCACTGCACATGAAGTTTGCACAGAAATTCAGAATCCCTTGTGGATGTATAAAAATACTATAATGACTTTCGAGTTCCCTTTAAAGTGTTCTCTGGTTCCACAAGTAGGTCACAGTCTTCACTCACTCTGATTAAGCTTGAAGTAGCAAATCTTAGCATTTTAACAAGCTAAACAAAGCTGGTGAACATGGTGAACATTACAGCAACTAATCTTTGTGCTCCCCTCAGCCTAGGAACAGCCTCACAGAGCTGCTGTCACTCTGCAGACTGTAGGCCTTGTTAACTTTTATTTGTCATTCAAGAGGAGTGGTTGCATTTTGGTTGTCTTCATTACAGAAACACTGCAGTGTGTGGGAGTTTTCCCGCTCTCTTTATCAGACTAAAAAATCACCCCCCCTGACATCTGTCTCCAAGTCTTAATGATGTGCCACACATTTCTCTTTTTATAGGGAGTCAAACTGAAGAGGTAGCTCACCAGGTACTTTGGATGTAGTTGGATTAACTCATATATAGTACAGATTGAATCTCTCTCAGAGGCAGGAGGGTTCCCAAACTTTTCAGCCCGCGACCCCCAAAATATAGGTGCCAAAGACTTGCCACCCCCACTGTCCCTCAAAGGGATTTAATGTGGCTTCATTTAGCTGGTCTGCAGAAAATGACCCTACCTATATGAGCATGTGTCTGTGTTTCCTGTGCTGTTATGAATTAACCTGCTGCTACTGATGCTTTTGATAATGAACTGTTCACTAACCCTAAACTTAGGAGTCATCTGGAGAAAAGAAAGACAGAACACTCTTAACATTTTCTGTTTTCAAGGTTTTGTTTCAAGGTTAGCCACTTTTTTTGTCCATATTTTTTACTGTAATGGGTAAAATGTACTATTTTGAGATAACTAAAAAAACAAATTCTGGAAGACATCTCACGACCCACCATTTGTGTCCCGCGAACCCCCAGGGGGTCCCGACCCACACTTTGGGGACCCCTGGTCTAGATCAAGCGGCAACCTCCAGTCTTAAAATATGAAGCCCACGTGGAAGGGTTAAAACTGCAGCTAATAGAGCATCCACTACAGGCTGGCTGCAGAAACACCAGAAACCACACACACACCCGTTCATGTTTGTTTGCCTGTAGCCTCCTTTTTTTAGGTGATCTCTCTTTCCTGTTTCTTCATCATAAATGTTAAATTTATCATTTTTAATAGCAAGTTTCAGAAATAAAAGATAACAAATTGTGAAAATTGGATTAGTGGTTGGAAGTAATGGGCCTTTTATGAATGAGCTCATGAAGGTCATAGACCTCTTAAAGCAAAACCAAATGTCCATGGACGACAAATGGTCCTTGAATGACAGAATGTGCTCTTTTTTTAGCCTTTTTGAGCTGGTCTGCTGATGTTTTATTCCTTATATTAATCAGATCGTACATTTCTCCAGTGTTAGCTTCTCTACACTGGCTCCCAATAAAATGTAGAATAGAATTTAAAATCCTTCTTTTAACCTACAAAGCCCTTAAAAATCAGACACCCTCGTATCTTAAAGAGCTCATAGTGCCCTATTACCCCTCTAGAACTCTACGCTCCCAACATGCAGGCTTGCTAGTTGTACCTAAAATCTCTAAAAGTAGTATGGGAGGTAGAACCTTCAGTTATCAGGCCCCTCTCCTTTGGAATCATCTACCAGTCAGGGTCCGGGAGGCAGACACCCTCTCCACTTTTAAGAGTAGACTTAAAACTTTCCTTTTTGATAAAGCTTATAGTTAGAGCTGGATCAGGCTTGGACCAGCTTTTGTCATGCTGCTATAGGCCTAGACTGCCGGGGGAACTGGCACACTGACACACTGGGATCCTAGCTCACCTTCTTCCCCCCAACCCCTTCATCACTTACTTTAACTCTGCCTGTCCCATTAAAGTTACTAACCATAGACCTTTCTGGAGTCCCTGAGCTCCCTTGTCTCGTAGGTTCCTCTGAGCTGCTGTAGACGTCCTCCTGCTGTGGACGTTCCAGACTCCAGCTGATACAGACGTGCTGGACTCCAGCGGCAACAGCTTCTACGACTCGTCTCATCACTATCACCTCTCTCTCTTACTCCTCTCTATCTGTCTTTCCAGACCCAACTCAGTCGAGGCATGATGGCTGTCTAACATGAGTCTGGTTCTGCCTGAGGTTTCTGTCTGTTAAAGGAAGTTTGTCCTCTCCACTGTAACTAGCTAAATACTGTGAGGTGCAATGCTCATGATGGATTAAGGTGGGGTCAGACTGAGTCTTGCCCTGTCTTGGTGTTGGGTCTCTGTTCATAATTTGACATAGAGTGGTCTAGACCTGCTCTGTTTGTAAAAGGGTCTTGAGATAACGTTTGTTGTGATTTGGCGCTATACAAATAAAGATTGATTGATTGATTGATAAAAGAAGGAAGTAGTATCCATGAAGTCACCCTGTTTGAAGCCAATCGTCGTCAGTCAGTATTGGAAATGCTGAACACAACCAAGCGACAACCTCCGGTCTCAAAATACGATGCTCATGTGGAAGTATTATAAACTTAAAATTCATGGAGTGTCCACTAGAGGCTGCCTGCAGAAACACCAGAAACCACATACACACCCATTCAAAGAGACGATCTTTACAGCAGAAATTAACATGTTTACAGACTGGTTCAAAAAACAGTTTAGGTCTGAGTGGAGCACACACTGTACGGGGGTGAATTTTTTTATAACTCTGTATTTCCGTAGGTATTAAAGTTTGGAGTTTTGCCCAAATACTGACATGGCTGAGTTGACTGACAGGCAGGCACCCTGTAGCTGTTAGCGGGGAAGCTAAAGGCATGCCTCTTAGAAGGGGGTGAATTTTTTTTCTAACAGAACGGTTCAGAAGATATAAAGATTACGAGTTTTTGCCCAAATAAGGACATGACTGATAGGCAGGAACACAACGCTGTTGGCTAGGAGGCTCAAACCCCGCCTCTTTACGTCACACTAAGTTTGGTTGAGTTCAGCATTTCCAATATGACTGCCGCTGCCGATTGGCTTCAAAACAAGGTGACGTCAGGCACAGATGGGTGACGTCACGGAGACTACGTCCATTATTTATACAGTCTATGGGTTGGTCAAATATGGCTTCCGCTGACGATTTTGCTTCCAAACAAGGCGACGTCATGGATCCATCCATCTTTTATACAGTCTATGGTCTAGATCTGATTAATATAAGGAATAAAACATCAGCAAACCAGCTCAAAAAGGCAAAAAAAAGAGCACATGCTGTCATTCAAGGACCATTTGTCGTCCATGGACATTTGGTTTTGCTTTAAGAGGTCTATGACCTTCATGAGCTCATTCATAAAGGCCCATTACTTCCAACCACTAATCCACATTTTCACAATTTGTTATCTTTTATTTTTGAAACATGCTATTAAAAATGATGAATTTAACATTGCTGAAAAATAGATCACCTAAAAAAAGAAGGATACAGGCAAACAAACATGTCATCCAGTTTAGAGGACTGTGATAAGAGACAGAGGGAAGACTCCCCGGGGATCCAAATGAGACAGTGTAATGAGTTGCCCTGGTTTGATACAGTTTTCCCAGTCTTACTAATGCATTCTGCTGTAGACATTTTCCCAGCTTGCCTCCCTCCCTCCTTCCTTCTTCCCTCTCCCGGCCTCCTCTCTGTCTCTGTCTCTGTTCCAGCCTATCAGACATGACAGTACCAGCTGGCTGCTGGCAAACTCACAGCCAGAGGATAGAACTTGTGCGAGTGTGTGCCTGTGTGTATGTGTGTGTGTGTGCATGTGTGTGTGTGTGTGGGTGGGTAAGGGGTGTCAGCCTATCTGTCTTTTGAGGGTGTGTGTCCGTATTTCTGATTTTGGAGTACACGGCTGCATGTGTGTTCATTCTATGAGTTCAGCGTGATGCATCAGAAAGCGAGCGTGTTGATTTAATGTCGTGGAGTTTGAGCCTGAGTGATCTGAGTCACAGGTGTTTGGCAGTCACTCGAGGTGGTGAGAGGAGCAGTATTTAATTCCTATAAAGATAGTTGTCAACACTTGCTTGAAGCAGCTGTGTACTCTTGTGGGTGCTTGGCATTTGCTTTTCTGCCTGAGTCACCGAGCACATTAAAAGCCACTTATTTGCCTTCCTTGCTGTGTGTAGATGTGGGCCCGTAGAGATGTGTACATTTGCTTTTGTACTTGTGTGCGTCTGACTCAAGTTTGGGTAATTCATCCAAATGTCAGGACAAAATAAAAAGAGGTGAGGGACCACCTTTTCCTCTTTTTTTTTCACACACAAAGAGAATCAAACACCACCCCACCTTGCCTCATACGTTTCCACAGGACTGGAGGAAACATTCAAAGCTTATTGGAAACCTTTGTGATGAACAGCAGATGTGTGTGTGATTCTGGCACTGTTCAACATGTTCACCCTGACCCTGACAACCACTGATCCTCCTCACCTCGCTGCAGCCCCCTCTTTCCTCCCCTGAAACCATTAAATACACATATTCCTTTCTTTCCATCTGTCCAGCCATACCTCCCGTTGCCTTCTAATGTTCTGCCCTAGATTTAAATCAGGGAAAAAAACACTCCAGTCAGGGGACACAGTCATCTCCCATTCCTTAAATCCAATCCAAATATGTATTTTTAGATCTTCAGTGAAGCAGACCTAACCATCCTTTTTAGCTGTTTCCTTTTAATGCATTGTTCGGAAATACGTGCTCTGTATTTGCATCTCTTTGCCCTCCTTAGATCTGCTGCGGTCTGGCTCCGTGCTCTCACCCGTCAACACCCACCGGTTGACCTCCGGACAGCTGGAGTCATGTGACCGAGGTTTTCCCGCGGTAATCACTGAATCAAGGATTCTCCTCCTCCTCTCCTCATCCATGTTGTCTTTCTGGTCCTCTGAAAACCTCTGACCTGTTGACTCCAGGTCTGGCTCCGCTCATCATGACTTTGGTTTGTTGTTGTAGTTAAGTGAAATACGATCTGGTGATAACACAGAGTGTTTTATTCTGAAAATTAACCGGAGGTTTTCATTTTGTTTTGGTGAAACCTGACTTCCTGTCCCGCTCCATCTGCTCAATTGTGCCGGATACGTCGTGCTCCGGCATCCGGCACGAATAGAAGTCTTGTGTATCTGATCTGGAGGGCTCCGACCTGCCGGATCAGAGACACAGCCTGAACACAATGGAGCGGATCCAGTGGAAGTTGACACATTGACTAGAATAGAAACCTATCAGATCCGGTGCTGTGACAGATCAGAGACGGACCGGACTCGGATCTGGTGGAATTTGTCCGCTAGTCTTTTAACTGGTCATTGTTTTTTTTTTACACATTTTACTGAACACAATTAAAGAAGACAGATTCCTGAGATGAGAAGCTACAGATAGTGAATGCTACAAAGGTCAAGGGTTGAGTGACCTTTAAATAATCCGCTTTTATTTGTTCCTCTTTGGGGTTTTAGAATGAGACATCAAGACAGGATGAAGCTGGAGTTAAGGTTATGCCTCCGTGAAAACCATGAAAAAGCCTTCATCTAAAAGGAACACAAGACAACTTGATGTAAACCAACAGGACTGCGTGTGTCTGTCCAGACGGGGCCTGATCTATCTCTCTGGAAGTTGTGATTTCCAGAGCTGATGACAGACAGGCACACCAGAACTGCTGAGCACGAGCGCTCACATGTTACATGCTGTTTGTTCTGTACACTCATAAAAATGATTCAAGCCCTTCTTAGATGTGACACATTTAAGTATTGTTGTCTTTATTTAAAAATATCTAGTTTGAAAACATACACCAATATATTTAGTCAGCGAAACATAAAATGTATGAATCATATACCTTATGGGATTTATTTAATGTTGATCAACACAAAATAAATGAGTTCGAATGTGGTACCGCCCTTTGCGCATGCGTTATGCCATCGTCGCGGGCAAAACTCATTCATCACTCCTTCTGGCTGCTGGACCGTACATCGTGGGAAACCGTCTGCAGGTCGAAGTCCGTTCTTTGGTAAGTATTCGGTTTTCTGTACTGTAGTACTTTAGCCTGTGCCTCGTTACTGGTGTTTTAGTACTTTTTACCAAAATACGTGCAGTGTGTCAATGTTTGTGGGGAGAACTTTAATTGTAAAGTCCGAGTTTGCGGGCTAGGTAACTTCCAACATGGCCGCTAGCTAACACGACAGCCTTGACACGAACATGGCAGCCACAAAACTACAATTGAGAAGTGCAAACAAATATTGAAGTGAACGAACCTGGCCTCACTTATTATGTGACTGTTAGGTATGTGTGTGAGAGTGAGCGGGGTGGATTGTAGACTCGACAGTCGGAGATGAAAGCACCTCACTGTCTGTCCAGTGAATCCCTGGAGAGCTGGACGGTTAGTCTCGCCGGCCGAGCCGTGGACCATTGTACTGTATATTATTAACTTCTTGTTGTGCGTGTATTTTAAACATGTGTAATAGGGGGTGAGGGAGAACAGTGGGGTTAATTAAGGGAATACACCAGGTGCATGTCGTTCTGTCTCCGCTCCTTTGCACGTTGACTGCGCACGCACACACACACACACACACTCCGGCACGTAGCAGGTCCGCCAGACAGCTAGTATATAATAGTAGTATAGTTAATACATGTACATTGTAGGTTACAGTAAGTCGGTTAATACATACAGGAAGGTTAAAGTTGTTCCTGTTTGTTTTACATTTTAATAAAATGGCAGAATTAAAAATAATTTCATGACTTGATCTTAGTTATGTGAAGCTTAATTTTTGCTATGAAAAATGGCTAGTCCCTTCTAAATGTTCAAATTGTATCTAATTTCATTGGTAAGTGCTTTAATTCTGTTTTGACTTGACTGTATGTTTCTGTGTATTCTGGCACTTGCCCTCACAACTTAATGTATTTTCATCTTTTGCAGTACGATCAACTTTTCCAAGCTTCTTGTGGCAGCCTCCTCGTAGTCAGCATTACCAAGCTTCTTATGCCAATGTCCCAGTGTTCAGAGTTACCAAGCTTCTTGTGGCAGCCTCTTAGTGATGGTAAGTACTTAAGTTACTTGTTTAATGCTGTTACAAGCTGATCTGTATCATTGTCATCTGTTCAATGTGATATGTGCTGATTATTATTAGTACTTTATTCTCTATTTCAGGATGATGAATGTGGCAGTGTAAAGAACTAGCTAGCATTAATTTGTTGTTGCAGCATTTTAGGCAGACTCATGGGCATTTAAGGGGCAGCTATCGCTATCCATGTCCCTACACAGATTGCCCATGCACTTTTAGTACATGAAGTAAGCTAAATTAAGTTAATTTGTATGTTTATGTTTTGATATTTGTTCTTCTTGATGATTTATTGTTGGACAATGGCAATTTTAATTTGTCTAAACTATTTATTTTTATCATTTTATCAGATTAATGCAGAGTTCTTGGGGATCACCACGAAACCACTGCAGTCAAATTTCATGTCGCAGCTGGACAACTTTTCACACAGCTGATGCAGATCTTCAAGAGCAAAGGAGGAGTGAAGGGGCAAAGAATCAAAGATGTCCTGGCAAAAATAGATTTGGTTAGTAGAAATGTATATTACAGTTTTGTCTATATGGTAAATAGCCTGTGCCTTATCCAAAATACTTGACAGTGTTTCCAATTCATTGACCTACTTCACTGGGTTGCAAGGCAACTACCAGCTCATTCGGGGCATTCAGGGGTATGTGCCCTGCTCAGTAATGCCTTGAAGATTCAATGCTCTAGTCTTCATTAGGGGTAAAAGTTTTATCAAGTTTTTTATTTATTTATTTAAAGTTTCTGGTCTCAAAATTAAGAATTAGATTTTGGATCGATGTAGTGGTATGATCCGTCTTTGATGTATCGATTCAAAGACATCCCTTGTTACACCCCTAGTCAACTTGCTCCTCTCCCTGTGCCACTGTTGCACCCATATTTAGCCAAATTCTGTGTTGATTCTTCACCCCTGCTTTAGTGTGACGACATCGACATCAGGAGGGAGTGCACCCTGAGAAGCCTTGTTATCTACCTCAATGAAGATCCTGACACCGACTTCAAGGAATATCTGGTAAGTTAATACCAGTTTTCTTTTTTGTTTTTTTTTAGTTTGAAATTACTGATAGGTGCAAGAAGTTTTGGATTTGGTTTAGTGGATCCCCTTAGCTGGCAGTGGCAAACAGACTGAGGCTTTTTTGGATAAAACTTTCTCCTGCTCAACAAAAAAGCATCCTACAGGTTCGTCTCTATAGGGATGTGGTTGCCTAAATGATTATGTTGCAGCAATTACAGTTGCATGTTCATGGCTGCTGGCTGAAGTAATTTACTGGACCATTTTAAAAACCTTTAACCCGTGAGATATAATCTATTTCACTTCACATGCAGCATTTAGAAAACACTGCAAATTTATATGAAACGCATTACAGATGCAGGCCACAAAACAATTCATTTTCTACTTGTTGTGTTTAGCATTTTACTTAACACAAGTGTTCTGTGTTTGTGTTGTTGTATAGGCCTCCGCCACTGAGGATGCAGAAAGGGACATCGGCCTCACAGTCATGGGGATATACATAATCCGTCAAGATGCCGATGGCCAGCCAGAGGATGTGGGAATTATGATCGAAGGCGTCAAAGTCCTGAGCAACGTGGACAGTGTCATCATGGGGGTCATAATGATGTTTGGGCTCATTTATGCCCTTGATCTGAGCTTTCCAGACAACCTCAAGTACACTTTTGAGTTTGTCCAAAAGATCCTAATGAAGTTTCACAGAAGCAGGCAAGGGGCTGTTTACTGAACTGTTTGAATAACACGATGAACATATATGCAGCCATGGGGAGTGGAGAGAGACATTATGTAATTGCTCCTCCCTAATGAACACTGATGGGGGTTTAAGATTGGATGGACAAAGTTTGCCCACTTTACCTCCCATCCTAACTCTGAGTGTGACTACCATCCGCACATCTCAAGCGGCCATTCATCTCGAGTCAACTAGCACCTCCATTCCTCTCCTCCCTGTCTAATTTCATCACTCAACTCAGGATGAAATGGACTTGAACACTGTTCAATATATTGGAGTTTTCATTGATCGTGAATGGCTAGTACTGTTTTCATGTTGCTGTTTTACATATATAGTTACATTTAAAGGACATGTTCTCATCAAAAAATCAGAGTCTTGGTCTGTGAATGTTTAGTTTAAAAAAGAAAATGTTTTTGTTGTTTGTTGCCAAAATGTGGACCAAGGGAATTTCGCATTTGCTGCTTTTTTTTGGTTTCTGTAATACTACTAGCTTTAAAGCTAATGGCAACACTACATTTATACAGGAATCACATATGTTTTTGCAGTTTCCTCTGTGTGTCTTTGTGGCACTGGGAGAAATAGGATAGCTTGGTGTTTGAATTGTTCTTTAACAAAAGGTCTTGGTGTTTGTGTTCAAGTAAAACTGAGTTCATAGTGTTTTGTATTCAAGTAAATGGGACATCTTTGTGTTTGGTTTCACGTAAATCCTCAATTCAACAACCGTGAACATATACAGCCAAAATGTCAATTTTACATGAAAACAAACACCAAGATGTCAATTTTACATGAAAACAAACACCAAGATGTCAATTTTACATGAAAACAAACACCAAGATGTTAATTTTACTTGAAAACAACATGCTTTGAAAATACCAACCAGGTATTGTCTTTTGTGTTTTTTTGTGATCAATCTAAGGGTGATTTTTATCTTGCTTAATATACAATTAATTACATTGGTTTGAGTTGGACAAATGTAAATAATTTTCTTTTAGTAACTACAATAATATCATCTTGGCTGTATTTGTTAAAAATGTGTTGGGCAAATGTAAATAAATAACTCTTAGTAACTACAATAATATCATCTTGGCTTTATTTGTTAAAAATGAGTTGGGCAAATGTAAATAAATAACTCTTAGTTATTTCAATAATTTCATTTTGGCTTTATTTGTTAAAAATGAGTTGGACTAATTCATTTTCATTGTATTCCATGGATATACCAAGTTTGAGTTGGGGCTACATATATGTATTGGATGGAAATCCTGCCCTCAATAAAATTGAGTTCGTCCAATGAGTTATTTCTTTGAGTGTACAGACTCCAAAATCTGAGAGACACAGAGAGATGGAGAGTGATTTAGACGGTGTTGGAAAGGGAGAAGGAGCAGAGGAGAGATGGGAAAAGAGTAGGAGTAAGGGTGAGGGAATGAGAGGAGGTGAGAAGCAGATAGGAAATAGGTTGACAGTGAGTAAGAGAAGGTGGCGGAGAGGGAGGGAGTGGAAACAGCGCTGTGGGAGGAGATTTTAACATATTCATAAGAAAAGTTTCAGTTTGAGTTTTTACAGTAAAGGTGATCCGTGCTAGCTTACAAATGTTATTCTCTTTCAGGAAAGACTGGAGGAGATCATAGAGAGGTGTGTATGTGGAGGTTCATAGAGGTAACAGCTCAAACCTGCTAAAAGCACAGTGGAGTGGACGGGTGAGTGGACAAGGAAAGGAAAGGAAAGAGGAAGCTATTGAGTCTAAAAAGGCAGCACTAATACAGTGCTAAGTGAAATATCTCGTTCTGTTGATTCTAGAGGGAGCAAAGAGGAAGTGACTGGAGTGCAAAATAAAGGCTATCATATGTGTAAAGCTGTGAATGTGTGTTGAAAAGAAAAGGAGAGAATAAGAGCAAGAGGAGGGCAGAGGGAAGTGAATATCGCTCTAGGCCACTTGGCAGTGGTCATAGCAGCTTTCATGAGGTGTTGATTCTGTTGTCTAGCCCTTGAGCCACCGGCGTTTAACCTCAACAATGGCTAAGAAAAATGGCTAACAGCTGCATAAAGGGATAACATGTGAGGTGAAATGCAACATTTACTGCCGAGAACCATGACATCTGGAGCTAGGAAACTGAATCAGGGCTCAAGGATTGGACAAGGTGCTGAGAAGTGAGGGTGAGCAGGGCAGGGCGCAGGTGAACCAGCGGGGGGGCAGGGTGGAGAAAAAGGCAAAGTGAAGTTTATGTGAAGAAAAAAAAAAATCCCCCCTGATTCACAATCCGCTGACGGAGCCGCTTCTCAGATTCCCCGGGGGACTCGTTTGACTGCAGCGCACCCCGCGCTTTATATGATTCACCTGCACTGTAACGTGTGTCGCTGCTCATTACTGACGAGACTGACTGTGATGGGGTCCTGGGGGGTCCCAGAAGGAGGTGGTGACTCCTCTGGTGAGGGGTTAAGACCTCAGCGGTTGCACACATCAGCTTATCACCACCAACATGTAATGCACAGCCTGGCTCCACATCATTAACAGGAGTGCGTGAGCGTGTGTGTGTTCTTCGGTGTCCCTGTGGTTCCATGTATGTTGGTTTAATGTTGCTTTTGTCACTGGAGATGTCAAGTAATTAGATGATTTGTGTCTTATTTCCAAGGAAGCTTGATAACTAAGTGTCTGCAAGAGAAATATCTGTGTCTGTGTGTGTGTGTGTGTGTGTGTGTGTGTGTGTGTGTGTGTGTGTGTGTGTGTGTGTTTCCAGAAGAGACAGAAAAGGAAAGCGGCAGCGAGCAGAGTGTGTTTGTGCTCTCTGCTGTGAATGTGTTCCAGATAGTGCTGCTGATGGTTATCTTTCACAGAGAGCTCTATTGATTTGGCTGGGGTAAATAATTGGTTGGGTCTACAAGCTGTCATGTTCGGCCTGATTGCTGAGCATTGGTGGTCTCGAGCAGTTATCTTCCTCCATATTCCTCTCTGATCCTTTTCTAACCTCCTTAGTCTATCTCTACATTTATTGATTAGGACCCTATATGACCATTCTCCATCCTTCAATTTGGGCAATAATCCCCGTCCTGAAGACATTTTGGTTTCAAGTTATCTGCTCTCCACTCCTTGTTCTGCTGGAGGAGGACGGGTACAATTTAGGCCGGCAGCAAAGGGTAAAGGAGAAGAATACAAAATAAGGACATTTGAAAGGGTCAGACATAATGGCTTGCATGCAGGGGCGTCGCCAGGAATTCTGGCCCCCCTGAAAAGATATCTCAGTGGGGCCCATATGCTACATGCTATATTACTGGTTTGTTTGCATTTAACATAAATACATGCTTAAAACGATCCTGGGTAACTGACTCACATCTAAGCTACATATCAATATTATTATTCTTTTTTACAATTTCTCCAAATGTAACTGCACAATATTGACCTTCAGACTGTCCACCTCTTTAAACAAGATTATTTGAAGACAAGTGACTTGTTGAATAACAACAAGGGGGCATTATTTGGTGTAATCTAACCTCATGAAGTCAAATAAAACTCTAAGAACCTACAGTTTACTTTCACTCAGATTCAGCCACACTCGATGCTGTGAAAATATGACAATTCCCCACTTCAGGCATGAGCATCTCACAGAGCTGTGGAGTTCTGAATGTTTGTTTATTTATGCAGACAGTTTTAGTTATCTTATTGCAGTTATAACAAAACAAAAGAAAAGTATAGCAGAAAACACCACATTTATTTCAGCCCCCCCTTCCCCACTTATGAGGCGCCGTTTGTAAAGTTGTGCACACCGTAAATAACAGCAACAATTCACCACATTTAGCTCCAAAACATCATAAAAATTTAGTGAGTTTTTAAAAGTTACTTTCTTTCATAATATCGCATTTAAAGGAAAATTTGTGATCTTCTTCACATTTTACTTTGTTGTGAAAAATATATTAAAGCTGGGGTTGGTAATCAGATTTAGATCCACTTTTTGTTATACTGGTTAAAATGATCTTTATGTCCTGATGGTAATCAATACATAATGTGTTCTTAAAAAAGAGTGAAGAAAAGCTGCTATCTACAGAAAACACCAACCAATCACCGTTTTTTGGGTGCCAAAATTTTAAACCATTCAAATCCCGTCCTGCCGTTCTGCCCGCCTCCTGCGCGTACATTTCCCAGGCGTGTACTCTGAGTCCCCGTCTCCTGCCTCTGCTTCCCCTGACTCTACTCACTGCCCCTCTCGCTCGACCTCGGGCCTGTCCCCTCTGACCTGATGAGGTGCTTTGCTCAGGACTGTAGTCCAGATCAGAGTCTAAAAAGCTCTCACCACGGGGGCTCTGACAAGCAGAAGAATGAATGACATTTAGTAAGTCCTACAGAAAATGTAGATGTACTGTAGCGTCCGTCCGGACACTGTAGGGATGACGAGCCAATTCTTGAACATGTTGAGTTTTAACCCTTTAACTGCCTCCTAGACCAAATAGTTTAGCACATTTTGAGTCACTATATTTCAATAACAGGAGTGCCTAACTGAACACAAACTGATTTAGCCATCTCTACCACTTGGTAGCGGTATGCAAAACTAAAGAAATCCGCCAGATGGCACTGTGGCTGTAAATTGTTGGTCACCCCTCCCCCTCCACCAACAAGGAAGTCACAACTTGAAAATCATCCAAGACCTTTTGACTTTTTATGATGAAAATTTGAAAGGTAGGAAGGGTTTTTTACATTGTATTAGTGATAGAGGCCTTACTGAACAGAAATATGTTATTTGATAGCAGAAAAAAAGTAAAATTCTATGTCTAATAATTTTCTTAAAACGTGCTTAACCAAATGGTTGATTTGTCGCTTCATGGTGTGTGTAGCAAAAATTAAGCTAATACAATTAAAATTGACTATTTGCCATAAAACCAACCCAATTGACCCTTTTAGATCACCCATTACTGTAGAAATGACAAATCATCATTAGCACATTATGAATAATCTGAAAAAGTTCCTTAGTGAGTAATATTTGTCAGTTTCTGAGTTCATATTAGATAATGTCGTAAAAATCAAGAGTAAACATGTGGAAATCATAATTATCACAGCTAATTTCCTTGAAACTAAATGACACAATGTGCAACGCTAATATTACTACCATTAATTAATCTTGTCAATTATAATTTCATGTTTTACAATTACTAGATGGACACTAAAACATTCTACGGCAAAAGACCACGCATTTCTCTGGCACTCGTACCAGAAAATCCTAAAGACTCAGACGCTGATCTGAGTGACAGTGATGATGACCCAATTGAGGATCCTGATTATCAGCCTACACAAGCTGGCACTGTGTAGTGCACAGATGAGATGATAGAGCATATTGCCCATCATACAAACCTGTACTCTGCTCAGGAGTTGGGAGATCCCATAAAGACTAGCCCTGAAGAAATTGAGGATTTCTTAGCGATCCTTCTCTACATGGGTGTTTTCAACTTCCCATCGCTGGAGGACTACTGGCACCATGAGTCCCGTTTCAACATTATCGCTGACATCATGCCAAGGAAGAGATTCCAGCTGTTACGCAGGTACATTCATTTCAGTGATAATCAGCACATCAGTGAGAGTCCGGACCGATTTTACAAAATTCGTCCCCTCTTTGAGATGCTTCGTCACCAGTGTCTCCTGATACCATCCACTAACAAGCACAGTGTGGATGAAGTCATGGTGGCATATAAAGGCACGAGGGCTGGCACTCTCCGCCAATATATTGCCAACAAGCCAGATAAGTGGGGCTTTAAACTGTTCTGCCGAGCAAGCTCATCTGGCATCATCCACGACTTGCTGCTGTATCAAGGGGCCTCCACGTTCTTCAATGTTGCCCTCAGTGAACAGGAACAGATGCTACCTCTAGGAGCCAAAGTGGTGACAACACTCTGCAAAACAATAAAACACCCTCGGCTGTCTGTTTTCTTTTGTGACAACTTCTTCACAAGTTTCAGCCTGGTTCAGAGCTTGCACAGCTCCTTGGGTGTCAAGTGCATTGGTACTGTGCGACCAAACCGCACTGGTGGAGCTCCCTTGATGGCAGACAAAGACCTGATGAAGAGGGGCCGTGGAGCCTGTGACTACAGGTCTGCTGAAGGAGTGATTGCAGTAAAATGGTTTGACAACAAATGTGTCAACCTTCTGAGCAATGCCAGTGGGATCCTGCCTCATTCAACTGTCAAAAGGTGGAGCAAAGAGTCCAGAGCAAAGATTGCAATCCCATGCCCATCACTCATCCCTGCCTACAATGAGCACATGGGAGGAATTGATCTTTCCGACATGCTGGTACACTTGTACAAGACCCCAGCCAAGTCAAGGAGATGGTATCTTCCCCTGTTCGGATACGTCCTTGACTTGTGCATCGCTAACGCCTGGCTGGTCTACAAGAGGGACTGTGCCCTGCTGAAGCAGAAACCGATGTCTCTGAAAAGGTTCCGCCTGGCTGTCGCCCACAGTTTGCATCAATACAACAAGCCAGCATCCAAAGTTGGCCGACCATCATTGAGCTCTCCACCACGACAGAAGAAAGGCTACACACCCAGACCCTCACGACCAAAACCACAACCAGATGTGCGCTATGACAACTTGGGACACTGGCCTCTTCACTGTGACAAGCGGGGACGATGCAACCTCTGTCAAAAGGGTGTGTCAAGGTGGAGATGTCAGAAATGCAAAGTTTTCCTGTGTTTGAACTCAAACCAGGAATGCTTTGTTGCATATCACCAGAAGTAAAGTGGGCCTAATGCTCAAGAAGCATTTGTGCTGTTGCACAGTCACACAAACGAGGTGTGTTGAGGTGAAAAGATTGGAGACAGAAGGTTTTGATATGTTTGGCCGTGATTTACCGCGTTTAAAGATCTTTTTCAAAGGTTAAAGGTCAAAGGTCAAATAGAAACCAGCAAGACTAGTTCAATCATCTCGTTAAAAATACGGATCTTGTGCCTCAAAAGCATTAGTGTTGTTGCACCACTACAGTTGAGTTGTTTTGAGATATTGAAGACAAATACATTTTTCCTCTGTTCTGCATTATTTCTTCTTTTAGTTTTTGAATGCAAACATGAATGTTTTGCACAGTAGCATTTAATCACAAGTGTAATGCATGTGAGAATTTGTGTTGTTGCACTTTTACACAGATTTTGTCAACATGCAGTATTTCCTTGTTTGATGCAATATTTCCTTTGTTTAATTGAAGTCACTCAATATTTTGTGGCATACTTACAGAAATAAAGACAGTCCAATGACCTGGATACTTTTGTGTTATTAATTCGTTTCTAAATTGGCATTTTACATGACTTTTTCTACTTATTGTTGTATTGGTATGAAATTTAATTTGGTAACCATTAAGTGACATCCCGACCATTTGGTAGAGGTCAATATTTTAAAAACTAAAGGGTCTGTTGAAAAAAAAAAAAAAAATTGTAGTTATTACTCACCCAATGCAATAAGAAATGCAAACAAAAAAATTTTCTATTGCTTTTTTCTTGGTGGGGTTGTTAAAGGGTTTTAATAACCGGTCACTGTCGGCCGTGATCATGCCAACCAACAAAGCAACAATCAATGTTTGAATGAATGAAGAACTTCTCCTCTTGTCTCTCCTCTCTCCCACTCACACACTCTACACCTCTCCTGATGCCTTCACTGACTGTCAACACTGTAGGAATTAAGAACATCTACACTGAACACGTTTAACAAACAGTAGAGCTGTTACAGTATTATATATGTGTTATAACTTTTCTCCTGATATCGTGTCACCAGTACAACTGGATAATGCTAGAATGACAGTTGTGAGTACTAACAGCAGCCATGTTTGTTTGTGTTTTTAACTTTCACTATGAGAATGTTTTGGTGAGGACCGGTTTTGAATCAGTCACCATCATATGGTCGCAAGTCAGCGGTGCTTGTGCATATGTGTGTGGGGGGGGGGGTCGTTTTGGAGGAGCTCTGAGGGAGGAGGGGAGGGGTTAGACGGAGTCCTGAGGAAATGCTACATTCAAATTCATGCTAGTTTTCCGAGACTACCAACCCCAGCTTTAATTTGAAATCATTGTTACACCCTAATGTTTTGTTTTTTTTTTCCCAACATTGTTTTTATTTATTTTCAACAACTTTAGACATACATTTGTCAACATTCATACACATATCACATATATGTGCATAAATACAATACTGAACACATTTATATATATACACATACATACATACATAACATACATACACACGTATACACATTATTTACATACACATGTACCCACATACACAAACAAATAAATACAATAAAAAATAACCATAAATAAATACAAGTACATAATAAAGTTAATAATGTATAAAATAGAAAGAAAATAGAATAAAGAAGAAAACAGTTCTTGCATTATGTCAGTAGTTAGAGTTGGGGAGTGTTGAAGGAGATATATCTCAGTCTAGTATTGAGCGTTTGACATTAACATGGGTATCTCAGAGGGCCATCCATTCATGCCCAGGTTCCTCCATCAGGTGTGCGATGTCTGTCTCCTTTAGATAGTTTACAAAGGGATCCCAGATGTTATTAAAGAGTGACACCTTGCTCCTCAAAGTGTATGTGATCTTTTCTAAAGGCAGTGTTGTTGACAATTCAGAAAACCATTTGCTTAAACTTGGTGTACCAACTTTTTTCCACGATAAAGCAATCATTCTTTTGGCTGATACTATAGCCAGTTCCAGAAAGATCTGTTGTCTCTTTTCAATGTTATCATTTACTGGGTATAAACAGAGTAAACACAGTTTAGCATCCAGAGGGATTTGTATTTTCAATATGTCTTGGATACATCTCCTCACAGCATCCCAAAACCTTTGTATTGGATCACATTGCCAAAGACAGTGAAAAAGTGTCCCCCTTTTCCTTCCCACATTTGATACAGGTGTCAGGAACAACGCTGTTGTATTTATTGAGTTTTTCT
This sequence comes from Notolabrus celidotus, assembly GCF_009762535.1. Lineage (NCBI taxonomy): Eukaryota > Metazoa > Chordata > Actinopteri > Labriformes > Labridae > Notolabrus > Notolabrus celidotus. The sequence goes on along the minus strand of NC_048294.1, from coordinate 26,123,477 downwards.
GGAGTAATGTATGTTCTCATCAGCCAATTATACTGCAGTAATCTGAGACGTGTGTTGATTGTCTGTGATTGTGCTTTGGTACATGCCCTCTCCCAGTCACTGATGGTTATGTCATCATGTAGATCCTCCCTCCACGCCTCAAGCCTCTTTACCGATGACTCCGAGGACTCAGCCACTAGAAGGTTATATATTTTGGAGATTATGCCCTTCCCCAAACAATCTCCAGTCATTGCCTTCTCTACTTTTGATAAGGGGGGGCTAGAAAGTGAGTGATCTTGTTGCGTCCTGATGAAATTCCGCACTTGTAAGAATTTGAAAAAATGATTAGAGTCTAAGTTATATTTATCAGATATTTCTTTAAATGATCTAAGATGTTTTGTGACAGGATTTTACACCCAAATGTTAAATCTAAATCTAAATGTTAAATCTAAATCTAAATGTTAAATGTTGCTCTGCGATCCTAAATATTTAGCTGATATGCAATAATGCTGATATGTTACATGCTACATATTTGATACGCAGAGCAACATTTCATATTTAGATTTATATTTAATATATTTATTTAGATTTAATATTCATATTTAACATTTAGATTTAACATTAAACATTTATATTTAGATTTAACATTTAGATTTAGATGTAGCATTTAGATTTATTTAAAGCATATGGATTTAAAAGTGATTTTAACTTAAACTATTTTTCACAACAAAATTAAATGTGAAGAAGATCACAAATATTGCTCTAAATGTGATTTTAAAAAAGTAACTTTTAAAAATTCACTCTACATTTTTATGACGTTTCAGAGTTAAATGTGGAGAATTGTTGCTGCTATTTTCGGTGTGCACAACTTTACAAACAGCACCCCACACCCCACTTGGGCCCCAGATACTCAGTCCCTTTCCCCCCCTCTAAGACGCCCCTGCTTGCGTAGTCTGCCCTACTTTTCCTTGACAGTAGACTCCATTAATACAGCTACTGCAAAATGAGGCAGACTGAAAGCATGAGGGCTCTCTGGAAAATATCCCTTCTTTTAAAAAATGAAGAACCTAGCAGGGGGCTGTTTTCACTATTAGTGTTACTACCTCCTGCAATTAACATCCCAAAATGCAGAGTGATTTAAACTGAGTCATGACTATAAAGAGAAAACTCCTCAGAGGGATTCGCCTGGTCCAAACTTCATCCTCCTTCTGGCTCTGCTGCAGCCCGTCTCTATCCACAGGGAGGGCTGGGTGTCAGTTTCTCCAGGCACTGGCTCACACACTGTAGCCTCTGACAGGGTCACTGAGCTGAGGCGATGAGAAGACCATTAGCGACCCCGCTTGAATGGCTCGCGGAACTACAACTCCCACTGAGCCAAGAACAAGTGGGTTTCTTTTCCCAGCAAAGCGGCAAAGCTTGCCTGCAAATGTATGCAGGGACGCTTCATTTACTGCAACTGGTGGATTTCTTTCTTTCTAAAGCAGGCCCGACATTACATGCACATTATTCCGTCCAGACTCACAGGGAACAGCCAGAATAGCCTTCCTGGGGCTCTGTAATTTTTAATTATGGTTTTGCAAAGCATGAATTTATAATGCCTGCATAAACCAGCTGCCACGACGGACTACAGCGACCTAACTGGGGAGTTTTCACCATGCAGTTCAAGGCTTTTATAATCTTATGCAACAGTTTAATCATAGTAGCTGTGTTTTTTTTTTACTTTGACACTTTTAAGGAAACAAGTTCAATAACACGGAGTGAAAACATCCTGTTTCATATGAAGTGCTTCTCGGACTAAAGGTTACAGGGTAACATTGCTCGGTGAATCCTCCTCAGGTAAATCATCCCTAAAGAGACGTGCTGGACTCATCACTATCACCTCTCTCTCTCTTTTATTCTCCTCTATCCCTCTTTCCAGACCCAACTCGGTCGAGGCAGATGGCTGTCTAACATGAGTCTGGTTCTGCTCGAGGTTTCTGCCTGTTAAAGGAAGTTTGTCCTCTCCACTGTAACTAGTTAAATACTGTGAGGTGCAATGCTCATGGTGGATTAAGGTGGAGTCTTATCCTGTCTTGGTGTTGGGTCTCTGTTCATAATTTGACATAGAGTGGTCTAGACCTGCTCTGTTTGTAAAAGAGTCTTGAGATAAGGTTTGTTGTAATGTGGCGCTATACAAATAAAGATTGATTGATTGATTGATTGATTGGTTGATTGATTGATTGATTGATTGATTGTTTGATTGATTGATTGATTGATTGATTGATTGGTTGGATTTGATTGATTGATTGATTGATTGATTGATTGATTGATTGATTGATTGGTTGATTGATTGATTGATTGATTGATTGATTGATTGATTGATTGATTGCTTGGTTGATTGGTTGGATTTGATTGATTGATTTTATTTTATTTGATTGATTAAAGAGGCACAGGAGCTTCTCTGCAGCCTGTAGTCTCAGGAACAGGAGTGAGTCCGGAAGAAGCTGAGAGGAGGACTTCCTCTGAGAGCTGCCACGTCCCGCTCCGAGCCCCACCTCCTCCTCCTCCACAGCCCGTCAGCTGCAGGACTCCAGCGGAGGAAAAGGAGGAGGAATAACGTGAAAAATGACCGGTAAATACGAACAAACACGCCTTCCCTCTCTCCTGTCTTTCTCTTCTCCTCTGAGTGTGCTCGGGTATTAGAACAGAAGTGGGCTGAACCAGATCCGTACGTCACTTCTGGGACCGGTTCGGCACACAGGTCGGGCTGCAGCCAATGTTCTGCACCTCAGCCCCTCTCTCGTCTGTAGAAGCTGTCTGTAGAAACTTCCTCGCAGTGAATTGTCCCTCTCAGGTTGGCGCAGCGGGTGAGATAATAACTGTGTTGTCAAGTAGGGAGGAATTTACTAAATCAGGTTTACTGCTGTGACGATGTAAGAGCAGAAGCTGCTGTTTGCACAAGTAGGAGTTTTACAGCACAGAGAGAACCCTCAGGCTGTGTTTATATTGCTTTATCTCAAATATGAACAGTGCAATAACAGCATGAGCAGCTATTACTCTGTTTGAATCTGAAAAAGTGCATCCCTGTTCTTTTCTGTGCATTCTGAAAGAGAGAGCTCTTATTGTCACTCTTCATCTTTACCAACTCTCTGCTCGTCTCCCTCAGCTGCCATGCTGCCCACACTCCCTCTCTACATCCTCATCTCTGTGCCAGCTCTCCTAGTGCAGGCCAGCACTGCAGATCCATCCAAGAAGAGCCCCGCTGCCAGCCCCCTAAACCGCCCCCCTGCCCCTCTGGGTGACCCCAGCTGGGCCCTGGGTCTGCGCCTGTACCAGGGCCTCCGCACCGACTCCAGCTCAGTGAACACCCTCTTCTCCCCCCTGCTTGTGGCCTCCTCACTTGGTGCCCTGGGTGACGGGTCAGCCGGTGCAACTGCAAGCCAGCTCCGAGACCTCTTGAAGACTGAAAATGACGGTGGTTTGGTTGCGGCGCTGAAGAGCTTCACTGAAGCTAACGGGTCTAGCTTTCACCTGCACACATCCTCAGCTCTGTTCTCGAAGCATGCAGCACAACTCAGCCAGAAGTTTGTGAAGGAGAGCCTGACTCGGTTCAGGGTGCAGCATCAGCCACTTGAGGAAGGAGATTCAGAGGTGGATCTGAAGCAGCTCCTCAGCTGGGCTAAAACTGGGCTTGGTGGGCTTGAGGGAGCTCCTCTAAGGGATGAGATCCAGGCTAAGACTGGTGCTCTGTTCTTGGCCAATGCTCTGCGATTTAGAGGTGAGTAGATCACAGTTGAAGGTGCACACAGACTCACTCACAGCTGACTCATGTTGGGTTTTTGTCTCAACTGTGATACAAATTTAGTGAGATAAGATAAGATATTCCTTTATTTGTGGGGACATTTAAAGGTGACATATCATGCAAAATGGACTTTTTAATGGTTCTCTACCTGAAATATGTTTCCCTGTCTACAAACCCTCCGAAAATGAAAAAAATCCAATAAAAATCCATTACTCCCCACGTCTGCAGATTTGAAGATCTAGTGGATGATTTTTATTTATCATGGAAAAGTGCTAGCGCTAATTAGCATAGCAACATAGCTACATGTTCGTAGCTGTGTACCAAGACACACGTCTACATACTGACAAATAAAACAACAAGAAACACTAAATCTGTGACCAATCCTTCAGAAAGGTCCTGCTGCCTTTCTGGTAGAGATCGGTTTTACTCCCCACGTCTGCAGATTTGAAGATCTAGTGGATGATTTTTATTTATCATGGAAAAGTGCTAGCGCTAATTAGCATAGCAACATAGCTACATGTTCGTAGCTGTGTACCAAGACACACGTCGACATACTGACAAATAAAACAACAAGAAACTAAATCTGTGACCAATCCTTCAGAAAGGTCCTGCTGCAGGCGCCTCTCCGTCAGGATCAGATTCTGGATCAGATTCAGAGGGTTGAAGTAACGCGGGTCTGTGAGCAGCCGTGTATATTCAGCCAACATGTAAACATTAGATCAACGTGCTGGAGAGCCGAGGCACATCCACTTCCTGAGGGGGCGTGGTCAGACAGAAAACAGCCTGTTCTGAGGAGGGCTGAAGAAGAGGGCTTTTCAGGCAGACCAAAATCTGATTTCAAAGTGTTTTTTTTATCATAAACTTTAAAGACATGTTTTGGGGACCTCTTAGACCAATATATTTTGATGAAAAAGAGCGTAATATATCACCTTTAAAGTGTTACAGCAGCAAAAGACAGTGCAAAACAGTATAGAGCAAACAAGAGCATATCAAATAGTAATTATTCAAAAATTATTAGCAATTAAAAAAGGAAATTAGCATATATCTTAAAGCTGGGGTTGGTAATCAGATTTAGATCCACTTTTTGTTATACTGGTTAAAATGATCTTTATGTCCTGATGGTAATCAATACATAATGTGTTCTTAAAAAAGAGGGAAAAAAAGTCCTTAGGAGATGCTACATTCAAATTCATGCTAGTTTTCCGTAACCACCAACTAGGGATGCACACAATTAATTGATTATAGATTAATCGATTGTTAAGAACTTATTTGAAACACGCAATTTTCCGTCATGTGGAATGAACAACATGTGGTCTCATATTACATTCAAAGCATGTTTCAGTGAATCAGCTGTTAAAGGTGTTGCACACAGCGGAGACGCTCAGCTGGCTGCTGCGGCTGAGTGTCGGGTCTCAGCTTTTTAAAAAGGATCAATACGCAACTGCTGCAAACAACGACATGAAGGTAGACAACTTTAAAGGTGACATATCATGCTTTTTTCATCAATATATATTGGTCTAAGAGGTCCCCAAAACATGTCTTTAAAGTTTGTGCTCAAAAAAAACACTTTAAAATCAGATTTTGGTCTGCCTGAAAAACCCTCTTCTTCAGTCCTCCTCAGAACACTCTGTTTTCTCTCTGACCACGCCCCCTCAGGAAGTGGATGTGCCTCGGCTCTCCAGCACGTTGATCTAATGTTTACATGTTGGCTGAATATACATGGCTGCTCACAGACCCACGTTACTTTATAACCCTCTGAATCTGATCCAGAATCTGATCCTGACAGAGAGGGGCCTGTAGCAGGACCTTTCTGAAGGATTGGTCACAGATTTAGTGTTCCTTGTTGTTTTATTTATCAGTATGTCGACATGTGTCTTAGTACACAGCTACTAACATGTAGCTATGTGGCTATGCTAACTAGCGCTAGCACTTATCCATGATTAATAAAAATCATCCACTAGATCTTCAAATCTGCAGACGTGGGGAGTAAAACCGACCTTTGTGTTTATTAAGACAGCCTACAACTAGCATGCCTCCCTCCTAAGCTCCTTGTTAGCACACATGTGTGCAGGTAATGAAAAACAGAGGAGGGGTTCAGTATTATTTTATACAGTCTATGGGCTGAACAAGCTCCGAGCTCTGACTCCGTGACAGACCGGATATTGTTGTGACGTAACAAAAACACTGAAGTCTGAAACGGCTCGTTTCACACACATTTACAGAAAGGTGGAGAAATCAGAACAGGGGCAGAATGGATTCTTTTCATTCTCGGGGGGTTTGCAGACATGCCAGGGAAACATATTTCAGGTAGAGAACCATTAAAAAGTCAATTTTGCATGATATGTCACCTTTAAACAGGACATTTCCACCTTTAGATACAAAGCCAACAGACAGGTCGGAGTTTCTCGTACGCTATGTTTGCAGATCAGCAACATCAGAGCCGGTTGGGCTTTTCTGCAGCTGGACTGATTATGACCCGGTTGCTCTCCTGGGTGACACCTGACCGAACACACCTTTTTATTTTTCTCAATAAGAGTGAGTTGACAGAAAACTGGACACTGTGAGTCTGAAGTACTTTTCTGTTTTTGTTCCTTCACTTTATAAGACTATGTCTGCAGAGAGTATTTTTATGAGCCTGATCATTGATATTCAGTGTTAAACATGTTCTACCTGTATTCAATACCGTCAGTTATATGCATTTTGTTGCTGTAGAAAATATGATTTAGGTGGAAAAAACATATTTGGCATTGCTTTTCACATAAGAATAATAAATATATATATATATATATTTTTTTTTTTTATTGATTAATCGATAATTGATCGTTAACATTTCCAAAAATCGATCATGGAAAATACTTAGAATGTACATCCCTACTACCAACCCCAGCTTTAAAGGTACTCACAGGTTCACTAACTGCTGACTCATGTTGGATTTTTGTCTCAACTTTGATATAAATTTAATCGGGACAAATTCAGAGAAAAGTGTGACGAGGGCTGAGAGGAGGACTGCTTCAGCTGGTATGAATAAAGACATTTTCTTTTGTCGTGCTCTAAAGAGTGCTCTCTGAAAGGAAATAATCCCATCAAAGAACATGTTTCATTAATCTGGATTGTCAACAAATTCTAGCGTGGACTTTTCCACACAGTGCTAATTCTCGTCAGGGCCACGGGGTCATAAAACCTTTGAAAATGTGACATCGGTTGAAAAATGTGAAAAGATAGTCTTACAAAAGTGGATGAGCTTTTCATAACACTATAGTCACATGAGTTTTTCATTATGTGGCAGAACTGGTTGGATCTAAATGTACTGCAGAGAAGCTACACTGGACGTCATAATGCTGAAGTAGCCTGCTGTGTCTGTAATCACAGAGTCATTTGTAATTATGCAATGTCTCATTACGGACATTGTGCTGCAAGTCTTCCAAGTGCACCATTTTCAGCGTTCAGACGTCAGTGAGAGCCTACACGCCACTTTGCCTCTTACATTGTGTGTATGTGTGTGTGTGTCAGCGTGCCCACCAGTGTGCATGTCTGCATGTTTGGGTGTGTGTGCATGTGTTGGACTCCAGCTGGTGGACACAGCAGATAAAGAATGATCCTGGGGTCCATCACTGAGAGCGTATTCATCTTCCACTGGGGTGATGTGTCATCTTAAATAATTGAGTAACAAGTGTCCAGACTCTCTCCCTTGGTGTCATGCCCAACATCTGTGCTTGGAGCGCTCCTCGTCAGCAGCAGCAGCAGCACGACTTGGCTGGGCTGTGCTCTTTGTGACGGTCTGCAGTGGTGGAAACTAGTCAGTGTTTTATTTCAGATGCAGTCAGTTAGTAGCCCCATCTGTTATTTAACAGTTGCATCCCAGAAACATATCCACATGATCCCTATCCAAGTTTCAACATTCATTGTTCCGCCCTTTAGAAGAACATAAATGTGAGTTTTATTGGTCTGTGAAAGGGCTGCGGTATTTCTAAACCACGCCAAAGACAGAGCACATGATAACTTTCAGGAATTTTATCTTCCATCGCTCTCTTTCTCTCTGCTGACGTAGAATCTAATTTTTGTTTGCGCTCCCCACAAAAGATTATGTGTTAAATATAGCCTGCTGCTGCACTTGTTCTTTCTGTGGCATTTGTCACTTTTTTTTGTGCTTTTGTCATTGTTTATCTGGTGTCTAATCTACCCTCGTCTCCTCATCCTCTTCTTCCCACATGTCTCTTGTTCACATCCTTATCTGCCTCGATCTGCCTCTTTCCTGCTGTTTCCTCCTGCAGGTATTCTTTTTATTACGTGCAAAGAAGGCAGCGCTGCTGGAGTGAACGCAGGATGCCAGCAGATAGACAGCCTTTTGAAAATAACATTCCCTGACAGACTATATATTTGATAAGCAATTTAATTAATTTTCTTTGTTTGATGTTTGACTTCATTACAAAATTAGTTTTTCTGTGAACCGACCCTCGTTGGTCGGTTCATTAATTTTGTGGAGGAAATATACAAATTAGATTATACAGCAGATTGCAGCACACAAATTAGATTACTGAAAATTGGATTCCTTTAGTTTTGACTCATAATTTAAAAGTGGTCGATAGTTTGCCTCCTACTCTTACAAGCTGCCTCCCGTTTATTGAAACTTTTTTATTGTCTTTCAATTTTAGGGTCTGAAGGCACTTCATAGTGTGAACTAATATTAACGCTCAAGAGATTGTGCTGGAAAGGGATTTTAGCTCACAACTGTTTTTGTTGGTTTCACCCTGTCGCTGATTATTGAAGGAATTAAAAAGCTCTACACAGCAGAGTGCAGCTTTTTGTGCCACTGTTCACTGCATTAAAGATGACATATCACGCTTTTTTCATCAATATACATTGGTCTAAGAGGTCCCCAAAACATGTCTTTAAAGTTTATGCTCAAAAAAACACTTTGAAATCAGATTTTGGTCTGCCTGAAAAGCCCTCTTCTTCAGCCCTGCTCAGAACAGTCTGTTTTCTCTCTGACCACGCCCCCTCAGGAAGTGGATGTGGCCTCAGCTCTCCAGCACGATGATCTAATGTTTACATGTTGGCTGAATATACACGGCTGCTCACAGACCCGCGTTACTTCAACCCTCTGAATCTGATCCAGAGTCTGATCCTGATGGAGAGGCGCCTGTAGCAGAACCTTTCTGAAGGATTGGTCACAGATTTAGTGTTTCTTGTTGTTTTATTTATCAGTATGTAGACATGTGTCTTGGTACACAGCTACAAACATGTAGCTATGTGGCTATGCTAACTAGCGCTAGCATTTATCCATGATAAATAAAAATCATCCACTAGATCTTCAAATCTGCAGACGTGGGGAGTAAAACCGGCCTCTACCAGAAAGGCAGCGGGACCTTTTCTGAAGGATTGGTCACAGATTTAGTGTTTCTTGTTGTTTTATTTGTCAGTATGTAGACGTGTGTCTTGGTACACAGCTACAGCTATGAACATGTAGCTATGTGGCTATGCTAATTAGCGCTAGCACTTATCCATGACAAATAAAAATCATCACCTAGATCTTCAAATCTGCAGACGTGGGGAGTAAAACCGACCTCTGCCAGAAAGGCAGCGGGACCTTTCTGAAGGATTGGTCACAGATTTAGTGTTTCTTGTTGTTTCATTTGTCAGTATGTCGACGTGTGTCTTGGTACACAGCTACAGCTATGACATGTAGCTATGTAGCTATGCTAACTAGCGCTAGCACTTTTCCATGACAAATAAAAATCATCCACTAGATCTTCAAATCTGCAGACGTGGGGAGTAAAACCGACCTTTGTGTTTATTAAGACAGCCTACAACTAGCATGCCTCCCTCCTAAGCTCCTTGTTAGCACACATTTGTGCAGGGAATGAAAAACAGAGGAGGGGTTGAGTTGTATTTTATACAGTCTATGGGCTGAACAAGCTCCGAGCTCTGACTCCGTGACAGACCGGATATTGTTGTTACGTAACAAAAACACTGAAAACTGAAACGGCTGGTTTCACACACATTTACAGAAAGGTGGAGAAATCAGAACAGGGGCAGAATGGATTTTTTTCATTCTCGGGGGGTTTGTAGACATGCCAGGGAAACATATTTCAGGTAGAGAACCATTAAAAAGTCCATTTTGCATGATATGTCACCTTTAAAGAAAGGGAAGGTCAAAGGCAGTAAGTCGTGGGGAGGGGACATGTAACAAGGAGAATAGAAACAGGGATGCACTGAAAGAGGAGTTTAATGAGAGATTTATGGACATAGAGATGCAGGGTAGAAAAGTATGGGGCGCCGTTTGTAAAGTTGTGCACACTGAAAATAACTCTCCACATTTAGCTCTGTGTAGTGTGAATTATGAAAAGTCAAATTTTAAAATCACATTTAGAGCAATATTTGTGATCATTTTCACATTTAATTTGTTCTGACAAATATGTTTAAGTTGAAATAACCTATAAATCTAAATGCTAAATCTAAATGTCAAATATAAATCTAAACGTTAAATCTAAATTTAAATGTTAAATGTTAAATATAAACGTTAGATATAAATATAAATATAAATGTTAAATATAAAAGAAATCTTAAATATAAATGTTAAACATAAATGTTAAATGTTGCTCTGCGATCCTAAATATTTAGCTAATATGCAAATTCACACTGTCTCCCAGCAGAAGTACCAAAATAAAAGCTTCATAAAGCGATACAGACTTAGCAATACCAACTAGCTTGTCCATACCATAAACTAGGTCAGTTCTGTCTCTGAGCGTTGTGAAATCTCTTTGTGGCCTCCAAACTAACTCCAATATTTTCTGCTAAATCATTTCACATCATGGGCGGTGGGCAGTCCGGCCAGGAACCCGTAGGAGTCAGTACTGACAGACTGCTGTTAGGATATCTGTATCCCTTTATGAAGCTTTTATTTTGGTACTTCTGATAGGCAGCAGTGTGAATTTGCATATTAGCTAAGTATTAAAGATCACAGTGCAACATTTAACATTTAGATTTAACATTTAACATTTGTGATTTTTCTTAAATATATCTGTAACGACAAAATTGAGTGGAAGAAGATCACAAATTTTGTGACTCACCAAATTCACACCGTATTTAAGACGTTTTGGAGCTAAATGTGGAGAACTGTTGTGGTTATTTTCAGTGTGCACAACTTTACAATTCGCCCCATAGAAAAGAAGGGGGAGAAGCAAAGATTACAATTTGTGAAAAGCAAAGAGAGGGTGGCCTGCTGAGAGCAAAAGAGATTGACAGACATGGCAGAGGGATGTAAAAGGCTTACCTTGGGAGTTCCGGTCCACACTAGTTAATTAATTCAGGCTTTGTTCCTGTTTTAGGAAAACAAACACAAGAGACAGAAGAAGAAAAATAAGATTGTGGGGAAAAAAACAACAGAGAGAAACTCATACACACAAGATAGCACAAACACATAGGGGACTAGAGGAGGAAAGAAAAGTCAGAGAGAACAACAAGCCTTCACATATTTAACCTCTAATAATAGCTTCTGAAACACCACAACGACTCGTAATCAAAAGTTGATGAGGGAGGAGAGGGAGCGAGTCAGTCTCATTGATTCTCCTCTGGTTTCTGGCCTGAAGTTTACAGTACAGATTGGGAGATCTGTGAGTGATTGGATTTCTTAGCTGTGCAATTGTTTCATTCTTTCAAGTTGATAGATTCAAATGGATTCAAGTTTTTTAGTAATGTCTGAGCTGCAGTGGTGTCCTATAAAATCAGGTACTGTAATCCAAACCTGAGCAGGCTCTGTCGTCTAGACACCAGCCTGCAGTGCCACACACTGAGATCAACAGGCTGACTGGTGAGGTCATGAAATCCCTGCTTTATACCACTTCCTAGCATTCACACATAAATACACTGTTGGGGAAGAATTCATCATTATGACGTCTGTTCAACAACACGGATCCCACTTCAGGTAACCTTTAACCAGTTGTTTTGAGATTCCAGTGGCTCACGTTTCACTCTCTGATGTTAGAGGAAGCAGAGTGAGTGTTCACGACTTGCACTAGCTTGCCTGGGAGGTAAAGTTGCATGTCAGCGGTGACTGTGACTTGTGATTGGCTGAGGTCCAGTGAGGGCTGTGTGGTCCTTGAGAAAGCCACTGCTAGACCTGAAACCATATCTCGCTCTTTTGTTGGCCCTGAAGTGCAAAACACAACAACACATGGGTACATACGGGAAAGAAGAAAACACATCTGCAAAAAAAATAAACACAACAGGAAATCATAAAAGAAAACAACGAATCATAAACACAACATTAACTTCTACTTAAAAGAAGCTGTCTGCTGTGACAGAGTCATTCCTGATAAAACCAACAAACTCCAGAGGAGGACATTTTTTTTTGCCTGATTTGTAGATGTGTTTTTCTATTTTGTGGTTGTGATTTCTTTTTCATTGTTGTGTTTTTCTGATTTGTCGTTGTGTTTTCTTTTTGTTGTGTTTCTCCTTTATGTGGTTGTTATCTTCTTTGTCATGTTTTTTTTTCCTTTCTTATGGTTGTGTTTTTCCTTTTTGACATTGTGTTTCTCTTTTTTGTTGTTTTTTTTTTTACTTTTTGTGGTTCTATTTTATTTTTATTGTTGTGTTTTTGCTTTATGTTATTGTGTTTCTCCTTTTTGTTGTTTTTTATCTTCTTTGTCATTTTTTTCCCTTTTTTGTGGTTGTGTTTCCTTTTTTATTGTTGTTTTTCATTTTTGTCATTGTGTTTTTCATTTTTGTCATTGTGTTTTTCATTTTTGTGGTTGTGTTTTTCCTTTTTGTGGTTGCATTTTTCCTTTTTGTGGTTGTGTTTTTCCTTTTTGTGGTTGTGTTTTCTTTTTTATTGTTGTGTTTTTCTTCTTTGTCATTGTGTTTTTCCTTTTTGTCGTTGTGTTATCTTCTTTGTCATGTTTTTTTTTCCATTTTGTGGTTGTGTTTCATTTTTATTGTTGTGTTTTTCATTTTTGTCATTGTGTTTTTCATTTTTGTGGTTGTGTTTTTCTTCTTTGTCATGTTTTTTTTCCTTTTTGTGGTTGTTTTCTTTTTTATTGTTGTGTTTTTCTTCTTTGTCGTTGTGTTTTTCCTTTTTGTCGTTGTGTTATCTTCTTTGTCATGTTTTTTTTTTCCATTTTGTGGTCGTTTACTTTTTTATGGTCGTGTTTCTCCTTTTTGACATTGTGTTTCTCCTTTTTGTCGTGGTGTTTTTACTTTTTGTGGATTCATTTTATTTTTTATTGTTGTTTTTGCTTTATGTTATTGTGTTTCTCCTTTTTGTTGTTTTTTATCTTCTTTGTCATTCTTTTCCCTTTTTTGTGGTTGTGTTTCCTTTTTTATTGTTGTGTTTTTCATTTTTGTCATTGTGTTTCTCCTTTTTGTTGTGTTTTTTTTTTTACTTTTTGTGGTTCTATTTTATTTTTTATTGTTGTGTTTTTGCTTTATGTTATTGTGTTTCTCCTTTTTGTTGTTTTTTATCTTCTTTGTCATCTTTTCCCCTTTTTTGTGGTTGTGTTTCCTTTTTTATTGTTGTGTTTTTCATTTTTGTGGTTGTGGTTGTGTTTTTCTTCTTTGTCGTTATGTTTCTCCTTTTTGTTGTTGTGTTTTTTTTTATTGTTTTTCCTTTTTGTGGTTGTTATTCTTTTTTGTCGTTGTTTTTCCCTTTTGCTGTTGTGTTTCCTGATTTGCCATCTTTTTTTTTTTTCCTTTTTGATGTTGTGTTTTTCAAATTTGCTGTCATCTATCTATCTATCTATCTATCTATCTATCTATCTATCTATCTATCTCTCTCTCTCTCTCTCTCTCTCTCTCTCTCTCTCTATCTCTATCTATCTATCTAATCTGCTGGCTCGTCACTCGGCCTCACTTCACATTGATAGTCTTGATCTCGCTCTCTTCATATTGTGTAATGAGCGTGATGATCTTTTCAGTTGAATAATCAATGATAGAAACCCCGGCTGGCCTCAGGTGTCCTTCACAAAGGTACATGAGTCCAGTTCATAATCTGTAGACCGTGTAGCTCGATACAGTGTCCCTGCTCTATTGAATGGGGGCATCGGCTTTCTGAAGGTGTTGTGAGGTTATTACAACAGTAATTCCTCCACTCTTAGCCCTGTCTGAATTGACAGCTGTCAGGGGTTAGCAGGGCCAAGAAGGATGCTATGGACAGTGAATAGGATGGTGTGGCCTTAAGAACCTTACTACTGCCTGAATACAGCACTCTGGTTCTCTCTGCAGTTTTGGGAAAAGGAGATTTCTTTTAACAGGCAGCAGATTTTGATGAAGAACTACAAGCAATGTCAGCCGGTGTCACTTCTGTGTAATGTTTATGCAGCCTAGAGAAAAGTAACACTTGTGTTAGTAACCTAATCTCCACCTTTTCACCTTTATTAATCCTTCAGTTTTTGTTGCATCCTTTCCTGATCCAGCATATTCACAATGGCTCCACTCTCCGTCTTTGTTTGGCTGTTTGTTCAGGACTGTGGGAGAGAGAGTTCAGCAAGAAGAGCGCAGACCTTCGTACCTTCTTGGGGAAGAAATACACCAAAGTGATGATGATGCACAGAGCAGGTAGAAAACACACACACACTCACACACAGTCTGTCGCAGTTGTACTCCATCCAACAAAATAAGTGCAGCAAGAAGCAATTTAAGTCCTAAAATGGCTGGAACATCTGTAAGGTCCAATCTGCTTCCCTACTATTTATCACTGTGTACCTTATGACTTATTTAAAATGCTCTTCATAATTCATGAATTGTCTTAAAACTAACAGCAAAGCAGAGTGGGTTTCTGTAAAAGATGTTAGAAGGATGGACTGTATTTTGCTAAATATTATATTACAGCTTCTATTTTAATTCATGTCAACAAATATTTCAATGATTCATTAAAACTCTGTCTAAAGCTGCTCTTACATAACGTTTAAATGGATGTAGAGCAACCCTGTAGTGTTTGTTTTCCTGTCAGTACTAACCTCTGAGAGAACTACAGGTGAAAAAAAAAAATGTTGCATTTTGATTTCTCTTCATCCAGTTTCATTCCACTTCCAGGTTTGTTCCGTCACTATGAAGACATTGAAAACATGGTGCAAGTTCTGGAGGTCCCTCTATGGGCAGGAAAGGCCAGCGTCGTGCTCCTGATGCCTTTCCATGTGGAGGGCCTGGCGAGGTTGGACAAGCTCCTGACTGTTGATCTGCTGTCCAAGTGGCTGGAGAAGACAAATGTGACCAGTGTGACCATCTCGCTGCCCGTCGCAAACATCACCAGCACGCTCAATCTGCAGGTTTGTACCAAAAAACATGGTTAGCTTGGTTACAACATTACATCTAGATCATTGGAGCAGGTCCAGACCGTACTCTATAATGACCCAACATCAAGACAGGTAAGATCCAGTCCCATCTTACAGACGGGACTCAGTCTGATCTCCTCTTAATCCACCATGAGCAGAGCACTTTGCAGCATTTAGCAAGTTACAGTGGCAAGGACAAACTTCCTTTAACAGGCAGAAACCTCCAGCAGGACCAGACTCATGTTAGACACACATCTGCTGAGACCTTGTTGGAGAGAGGGATAGAGGGAGATGAAGAGAGAGAGATACTGATGATAATGATGAGATGAATAGTAGTAGTGAATGTAGCTACGCAAGAGAATGCAACACTGTCCTCTAAAGGTGCATTTCGACCATGAATTCCAGGGTCTTTTAGCTCCCAGAACTACTTTCCCCTGAACTAAAAGGTTCCTGTGCCCCCATTGTTGTCTGCGTTTTGACCGCGGGCTGAAGTCCTGGGTAGATTGTGTAAATCAGTCCAGTGACATATGGAGAAAAAAAAAGTAAATGCACTACACCACCAGACCAGTAGAGGGCAGTAAAACAAAGAGGAATGCCATTCATCACAGATGACACCATAGAAGCAGACGGACAGGCAGGTATCATTATGAGCAACACAACAGTTAGCCTGTTAGCATGAAGAGCCTCAGCTGGTCTGTTTTAGATGGTGCTATATTTCATCACAGATGGATTCACTGAATCAACACGTGAGAGGAGATAAGCGCGAGTAGCAAAGACGTTTCAACACGCCTTTAAAATCCTTTTGAACTCAAAAAGCCGTGGCAGAGATCGGCCGGTGTTTTGGTTTAAACAGCGACCCTGTTAACTAGAGACTTTCAGCCGGATGCATCCCTCATAAACGTCTTTAGACGATCATTAAATATCTGATGAGGATATTTTGAAATCTTAATAAAAACTAAACTAGTTTGCATTCCCAGGAACTCCCTCTGTGTTTCAACAGCTGTGTAAACTCCACAAACACTGACACGTTAAAATACAATGAATTAGACGTTCGCCTCTATCAGTTATTAACTTGTCTTGGTACCTTGCTTCAGGACCCCCTCCAGATCAGAGAATATAATTTGAATGTATTTTTATTCTCTGCAGAGTCACTTATAGTGTAATGCATCATGTATGTAGTGGTATGTTTCTCTAACATATTTGTGTAAGGCTGCTGAAAGCTTACTGTTTGCCGTGATAGGTAGAGTGACTCTTCATGCACTAACATGCTGATCAAAGAAGCCCCTGTACTCGTCTTTGTGTCATGGACTTCACGCTGTAGCACACATATGACAGCTTGTTCCATTTCAGAGTGACATCTTGATGAGGAACTTCCTTTTGATCTGTGGTCATATCTCCCGGCTCAAGTAAAACCTTTAGTAAAACATAGAAATAGACAGAACTTTAATTTGTACTTGAGGCTGTCAGCGTTGATGCTTTAATTGTGATGCCATTAAGGTCAGAAATTAACATGTCATTTTTTTAATTAGCTGCTATCGTGTCCCTCTCTACATGCTGTAGTTAAGCCACTGCAGAATTTCTTGCCTCCTCCTGCCGCTGTGATAGAAAATAATGACACTCTTTTTTTTTGCATGGCATGTTTAATCCAAAAATAACTCCCAGGCGGCTCAGTTGACAAGTTAAAAGCACAACATAAAATGCACTTTGTGTCAAACAGGATCAAGACATCACCAAAGTACTTAAGTTAGTTATGTATTAGATGCACCTGTATGCTTGGCTACTAGCCAGGCATACAGATGCAACTAATCAAGGCTGATGTCAGTCCTCTCGCCCATTATCTCTCCTGCTTTCAATTTGATCACATAGCACTTACACACGACCAGTCAAACATTTGGAAACACCTTCTCATTCAAGGGTTTGTACTTATTGTTATGATTGTAAACACTGTAGATTAATACTGAAGACATCAAAACTATGAAAGAACATATATGGAATTATTGAATGAATAAAAAGTGTTAAACAAAGCAGAATCTGTTTTATATTTTAGATTCTGTAAAGTAGCCCCCTTTTTCCTTCATGACAGCTTTGCACACTCTTGGTATTCTCTCAGTCTGCTTCATGAAGTGGTCTCCTGGAATGGTTTCTAATGAACATGAGCCTTGACAAGAGTTCATTTGTAGAATGACTTGCCTTCTTAATGTGTTTGAGACCATCAGTTGTGTTGTTCAGAGGTAGGGTTAGTACACAATGGATAGTCCTATTTGACTACTGTTGTAATCCAGATTATGGTAAAACCAGATTATTTCATAGTTTTGATGTCTTCAGTATTAATCTACAATGTTGAAAATAATTACAATAAATAAAAACCATTGAATGAGAAGGTGTGTCCACACTTTTGACTGGTAGTGTACATACACATACTGTATGTGCTTTTTTTTTCCAATGCTGGATAAAGTGCTGCTTTTCATTGTTAATAAGACTTTAAACATTTGTAGACATGCAATTAAACATTTAAAAAATTGGCATTAACTTTAAAAATTCAACAATTAATTGTGATTGGAAAGATTAGATCTTTAAGGTCTTTTGGTGTGGAGGGGGCTCTTCTGAAGTCCTTCTTTGACTCTGTGGTGGCATCAGCCATCTTCTTTGGAGTGGTCTGCTGGGGAAGCAGCATCTCTGCTGCTGACAGGAAGAAGCTGAACAGACTGGTGAAGGAGGCCAGCTCTGTCCTGGGCTGCCCGCTGGACCCTGTGGAGGTGGTGTCTGACAGGAGGATGATAGTAAAGCTATCTTCTCTGATGGACAACACCTCACACCCCCTCCAGGAGACCATAACAACACTAAGTAGCTCGTTCAGTGACAGACTTCTTCACCCGCGGTGTCTCACGGAGAGATACTGCAGGTCTTTTCTTCCTGCAGTGGTCAGACTCTATAACCAATAATATATATATATACGTGTGTGATTTTAAGATATGCTTATTTTTTCCCTCTTTAATTTTGATTTGAATTCTAATTGCTTATAACTTTTTAATAATTGTTCGTTTATAGGCTCTTGTTTGCTTTATATATTTCTGTTGCACTTTGTCTACTCTGTTACTGTGACACTTGAATTTCCCCGTGTGGGACAAGTAAAGGAATCTCTTATCTTATCTTAAAAAAAATATCTTTGACTACCTTTTTTTACCATCTCCAATAGTTTGATTGGTAGTCACAGAAAACTAGCATAAATTTGAATGTAACATTTCCTCAGGACTCCGTTTAACCCCTCTCCCCCCCTCCTCTTGGAGCTCCTCCAAAACGACGCCCCCGCTCACATGCAGGAGCGCCGCTGATTCACGACCATATGATGGTGGCTGAATCAAAACCGGTCCTCAGCACATGGTTTGTGTTTTGCACTACGTCAACTCATGTCTCACTCAGCGGTAAGAAAACACCAAAACATTCTCATAGTGAAAGTTAAAAACACAAACAAACATTAAATGTACGCTCTGCAGGAGGCGGGCAGAACGGCAGGACGGGATTTGATTGGTTTCATCATTTGGCTCCTGATGGCAGGGATTGGTTGGTGTTTTCCCAGGTTTACCTCTTTTTTAAGAACACATTATGTATTGATTACCATCGGGACATAAAGATCATTTTAACCAGTATAACAAAAAGTGGATCTAAATCTGACTACCAACCCCAGCTTTAAATAACATATGGATCAATACAAATTCCCGATCGCACTTACTCTCAGTTTTCTTGGTTTTGGACTCCAAAGCTTTTCAGATGAGCATCAGAAGGACATATTTTTAACATCACAATACTTCATTCAGTGTTTCTTCAGGTTATACCAGTTGTTTTAGAGGAAAAAGGGACCATGGTGCAGGGCTGCAAAGGTTTACTAATCAAAGGCAGTTAAAACTAAAGATCGGAGTGCCACTTATTTGGTAAAAATGCATTATGAACCTGTCTTTGTTGTGATCTGGGTTACTAAAATTTTGCAGTGTTATCTCTGCAAACTGTGCTCAGCATCTTCAATCCTATCACCTTTCACAAGAGTAATGTTATCTTAGGTGGCTGGTCAGGTAGGTTTGTTAGCTCACAACACTTACAAGATTGGCGAAGTGATTTACAATCTCCATCTTAGAAATAAAGTTGTGGACTTACTATGAATGATGAAGGGAAAATTTCAGAAATCTGCCAGTCTGTGCACTTTAAGAAAAGTGATGAGGGCCATCAGATAAGACTGATTTCACATAATAAGACCCATGATGAAACCTGTGCTACGATGCAAGCGTTACCTAGCATGAGCCCACAAAGTTTAACACCTTTTCAGAGTATTGAAGTCTCTGGTTATCATGACATCTACAGACGGTTTTATTACTAAGGTTTATGACCTTACAGTGTTGTCTGGACTGATGGCTTTGTGACAAGCTTCATATGTTAAATCTAAATTTATTTATGGAGTCCCATACAAAACACGACAAGACAAAAGATTTTAATTTGAACTAAAAGATAAGACAAAAAAAATGAAAGGAAAAAAACCAGAAACTAAATTAAAACAAGTAAAAACTGAGGTGACAGTAGATTAAAACAGTAAGGGGGTGTGACAGAAATGTTTCTAAAATAAAGAACAGAGTTAAAGAACTTCTAAATGAAGAGAAAGTGACAATAACAACAACGAACCAAGATAAATGATCAGGAGCCTGAACACAACAGCTCTGCTCTTCTGATAAGTCTGACTAAATAAGCTCTGTCAGACGCTCTTTGTTTCTGTCGACTTTTATTGTTTAATTGTTTTTTATTTTGTCATTGTCAAGTGTTGTGAGGGCTCAGCAACTTCCTGTCGTAGAAAGACACCTGGGCACAGGTGTGTGGTGAAGACTTCAGTTTATCTACTACTAGTTCAGTTTGTACAGTAGGCCCAGGCTTCGTTTCTTGGGAAGGAATTAATACAATGACATTTTATTTTGAAAGATACTTTGGCTTTAATGTTGTACCGAATCAAATCAAGGTGCACTAAATCGAAGCCATCATTGGATCAGATTTAATCGGATTGGATCAGATGGGATTGGATCAGATTGGATTGGATTGGATTGGATCAAATGGGATTGGCTAGGATCAGATTGGATTGGATCAGATGGGATTGGATTGGATTGGATCAAATGGGATTGGCTAGGATCAGATTGGATTGGATCAGATGGGATTGGATTGGATCAGATAGGATTGGATTGGATTGGATCAAATGGGATTGGCTAGGATCAGATTGGATTGGATCAGATGGGATTGGATAAAATGAGATTGGCTTGGATCAGATTGGATTGGCTTGTATTGGATCCGATTGAATTGGCTAGGATCTGATTGGATTGGCTTGGATTGGATCAGATTGGATTTGCTTGGATCGGATTGGATTGAACTTGATTGGATTAGATTGGCTTGGGTCAGATTGGCTTGGATCAGATTGGATCAGATTAGATTGGATTGGATCAGATGGGATTGGATTGAATGTGCTAGGATCAGATTGGATCAGATTGGCTTGGATCAGATTGGCTTGGATCAGATTGGCTTGGATCAGATATGCTTAGATCAGATTGGCTTGGATCAGATATGCTTAGATCAGATTGGAATGGATTGGACTTGATCGAATGGTATCATCATGTTAGGGAGAGATTTAAACCCCTTCCACTAAGATTATTTGAATCCTCTGTTAAAACTTTGTAAACACTGAAAAAGTACTCCTAACAAACTGATCTCCTTTGCTCAAGCTTACCTGACTGATGTGGCAGTTCAGCTTGCACCCCCATGTGAAATCAGGCATCTCCCAGTAAGCTTCATTACACTGACTTTAAACATGAAACTAAATCATTCAACATTCCAGCCTGTTCTCATGAACCAAAAACAAGAATACAGCCCTAAAGACTTGAGCCTGTAAAGGACTAACAGTGCTGACACTTTGCTCACTCTGATAAGTCACACTCTGCTTGCACATCACTGTTCTTGTTTGCTGTCGTCATGTGATAAATTACTTTAATTCAGTTTCTCCTCTCTGCCAACTGACAGAAGTTGCCAGTGGCAGCCATTAAACATCTATGGTGGCAGCACAGTGCTGTTGATTGGTGTTATTGAGCAGCAGAAAGAAACTGATTACCATTCAAGCATGTAGACTGTGTTTGGGCTAACAAATTAAAGTGTGAATGTTGAATTCGGTCCAAGATGCTTTCCAATCAATGTATAAGCATTTAGTCTACAGTGTTGGCAATGCACATAGTTCTGTTTGTCCTGGATCAGGCTTATATTTCAGTCATTGTCCCCTGTGTTAGCACTCATCACAGGACGCTCACCACATGTTCTGATGTGCGGTTCATAAATGTGCTGAGGCGCTGTGGTTGCTGTCACAGTGGATCCTTCATGAAGCCTCAGTTGTAGTTTCCACTCTGCTTCCTTGATGCATCGTTCACCTGTGACCTCAGTTTCTTGCCTCTCTCTCAGTGCCTTTGGAGCTTGTAGCAGCTAAACAAGTGGCCTTGTTTGCCCCTTCCAGTTCACTGTGGACTTTGACTCCACTGAGTTCAAATGTCACTCCTTCCCACAGTTCTCCTTTCTTCGTTGGAGTGATGGACATCCAGCTGTATTCACAGCACTGGGCTGTGACAGCCTTCAGCAGGGAATTAAACCCTGGCTGATAGAAGGCCAAAAGGGGCTTGAGGATGATCATGACATGTAGCTTTAAAACCTCCCACTGAACTGCTTTTGCTGGAGCACAAAGGTCATACCACAGCCCTGCTGGTAGTCTGGCTGTATCTCTACTCTTGTTAACTCCAGAGTCAGCAGGTAGCTGGTCTGAGTCAGAAAAGAGAAAGCTGGGAGGAGCAGCAAGCAAACAGGCAGCAGCTGAGCGGCTTCTGATGCTAATGTGATGCAGGGGGGCTGTAGAGGTTTAAACAGTCAAAACTGAAGGCTGCCGGCTGGAAGGCTGGAGGGTTGTTTAGGCAGCAAAGATCACAAAGATTTGATCACAAGACAGAAGGCTGTGGGCACCAACAAGCAGGGCTTTAACAAACAGACAAAGTAGTCAGGCAGTGGAAATAAGTAGCCAGCTATAATTCATTGTTTTGCTCTTTTTCACCTGTGATACTGTGATAGTAACATGTGTCAGCCCTCTCACTGTCATAAGATTCACACAGCTCTAAGCTCTCCTTAGGAACGTTACACAGGGTGCTAACATGTCATAACTTACCTTAGCTAACAAGAAAAGGATAAGCCACTAGACTTTTTAAGCTGCAACACCCAAAATAGCAGTGGTGACCCCTGCTGTCCCTGAGGTGGGTAGATGTTCCTCACTGCCTCGGGAATACACTCATAGGAAAATTCACAAACAGGCCCAAAAAAAGGGCCTAAAAAACTTACCTTATCAGTAGAAAATTAGACTATCTACGTTCACATCCTGCTGTGTTTCTTGTGCTGCTGTAAATGAATCTGCTGCCACTGATACCATCATTTAATTGAATGCTTGTATAATATCGGATAAAATATGCAATTTTCAGTAGTTATTGTTTTTGGAAGGCTTTTCATTGTCCCGCTATTGGTGTTTTGCGACCCCTTAGGGGCCCCCCACCCCTACTTTGTGAACCTCTGCACTAGAACTACCTCTTTTCTACCAACGGGAACCAACGGGAACCGGGTCTCTCCAACACGGTCTCAGCAGAAATGTGTCTAACATGAGTCTGGTCCTGCTGGAGGTTTCTGCCTGTTAAAGGAAGTTTGTCCTTGCCACTGTAACTTGCTAAATGCTGCAAAGTGCTCTGCTCATGGTGGATTAAGATGAGATCAGACTGAGTCCTGTCTGTAAGATGGGACTGGATCTGATCCTGTCTTGATGTTGGGTCTTTGTTAATAATAGAACATAGAGTGGTCTAGACCTGCTCTGTTTGGAGAAGCGTCTTGAGATAATGTTTGTTGTGATTTGGCGCTATACAAATAGTGATAGCTAGATTATTCTAGTCCAAAGAGTCAGTGTTGCTACTGTACAGAGATATACACACTAAACATGTATCCACTCTGTACTCACCTTAAACTTTGACTTTTTCAGCACCATACTCAGATCAGCACATTTAACCAGTCCTTAACCTCTTTACATTTTAATTTGCATGGGCGTATCTTCAAGTCAGCTCCAGAGACTTGCATTGCATTCCCCTCACTTTGCTCCCCCATTGCATCCTTTTCTTGAATTTGTATGCAGTCACACTGCTTCACAAATTTGCATCACATTCAGTCATAACACACCTTTTGACTCGCAGAGAGAGATAATAGTTTGTGGTAAAAACAGTGGTGGTGGATGAGTGAGACAGACCTGGGCAGAGGAAGAGATAGAGGAGACAGTTAGTTGAACCTGACAGTTACAGAGGGCATGCCAGTAGAACCCATTTCCCCTGAGCAATGTACATCGACTGGAACCTATTACCACATCCTCTTTAGATGTACATTGTAACCTCATCATGGACTGATGAAATCCACTTTGCCCTCTTTTTAGTTGAACAAACATCTGTGAGCTGTGCTGCCATGTTATTCTGCTAGCCATGCCCTGAAGAACAAGCTTTTGACATTAACATTGTCAGGACGCTCTGGGGAGCAGGCTGTAATCTAGAACTAAAGCTTGAAACAACTCCCCTTGACACAGCGTTGACTTTGCCAGGGAAAAGAGCAGAAAACATACTGTTGCATACAAATGCTCTCATGTCTCTGCTGGAAAGTTTGCCCGACGTAAGAAGAAACTTTTACTCCCGTAAATAAGTAAAAGTCGCTGTACTTTGCTCTCATTATGTAACCTAATTATGGGTAAGCACTGGAATGTTTGGACTTCTGCGTCTCCGACTCGTCACGAGTTTGTCTCCCTCCGTTTGCTCTCTCAAGAAAAACAAGTGCATTTGAGGAATCATTATGAAAGGGCTAAAGCTCTGAGCAAACCCTCAACCCACTCCAATCTCATTTTGTCTGTCTGCCCAACTCATTTGGCCAGTGACGGCCCACCATATCTTCTCTGACAATCATTTCTCCAATTGGGTCAGGCAAATAATTGCTCATCACTGTGCGTTAATGCTGTTTACCACTCTGTCTGTCAGTGCTTGGGACGGCTATGGACTCCTGAGATTAGAGGGCAGCATCTGGACAAACAGAAGATCATAGAAAAATGTGTCCGTGTGTGTGTGTGTGTGTGTGTGTGTCAGCCCTAACACAAGTGTCCACTGTTTGAGGCAAATGAGAGCAAACAAAATGAAGCACCTCTGAGCCTTTGAATGGATTTGCAGTGTCTAAACAAACACGTCTCACCTTCACCTCTGTCCTCTCTGTCACATAAGTACCACAGATCTTATCCCCATTCGTAGGTTTCACATTCGACTGTAATGCGCCATCACTCAGCGAATGTGCAGTGCCTCTGCTGACCTACATAGCAGTGACATTCAGCAGGCAAGTGAGCAGGAGAGGTGGAGGAGGATGAGGAGGGTCAATGATCGCTTGGGGACAAGGTGGAGAGTCATAGAGAACTATATTTAGTCGTCGAAGCCTGCCTCTTTCTTTCTTTCGCATTTCCCTATTTGCTGTGTTCTCCTCTGGTGAAGGGCAGACTGTGTTGGAGTCTGCAGCCAGAGATGGAGAACCCTCTTAACAAGCCTGGCCCAGAGGTCACTAAATAAACCACCCTCATCGCTCTCCCCCTCTGTCTCTGATCCAGTGCTGACCAGGCCACACGCACGCACACACTAATGGTCGGGCTTGAGCTTCATTCCGGCTGTATCTGGAGTCGGTGACTAAGACATATGAGTGTGCACCGGAGAGCTCACTCAATCATGGCTAATGAGGTCAAAAGGCCATCAAATATTTACAAGAGCACACTCCACGGTATACAGTACAGAGGGACAGCTGTGTTAACACAGCTCCCACAGCCTCGTATCCTTTGAAATAATCAAACGTGTCTCATGGCCATTAGTTAACGGATCCTAAGGCTCCCTTTTCCATTTTTAATCCTGGTCAAATTGCCTTATGGAATAAAAAGCACTTCATGTGTTTATGTCTGCAACTGAACACAAAAGATGTAAAAGCCTGTGTAAATAAGACACTAGTAGCGGTATTACTGATGAGACTCAATAAAGAGAGATGAGGCTTTGAAGCCTCCAGAGAGCCGATAGAACCAGAGATGTTTTTCTCTTTAAAAGCCTGCATCATATGCGTCCATGAAATGGAGCTGTGATGATGCCAGTGCCGCATGCTGCATACTTGAAACCACCCACGCAGGATGTTGAGGGCAGTTTTGAATTAAGCAGAACATGTCTGTGGCTGCAACAGCTTAAAAGATTAATTTGGCCGGTGTGATTGATAAGCCAGAGGGAACAGGAGGAGTAAACCGTGCAGGAGCAGTGAGCACAGAGTCCTTACCCCTGGTTCTGATGATTGTGGGGATGTTCAATATGGAGGCATTCATTCAAACAATCAATTAACCAATCAATCAGTCTTTATTTAAATAGCACAGATTCAAAACAAATGCTATTTCAAGACACTTAATAAAAGAGTGGGTGTAGACCATACTCATTTACTGATTGGACCAATTGGGGTGAGCAACACAAGGTTGGATTTCAAGGCTATGACTGTGTTTCACTCATAGACTGTATAAAATATGGACGTAGTATCGGGACGTCACCCATCTGTTTCTGAAGAGCTGTTTTGAGGCCAATCGACGATGGCAGCCATATTGTGACATAAAGAGGCGGGCTTTGAGCCTCCTAGCCAACAGCTACAGTGTTCCCGCCTGTCAATCAAGTCAGCTGTGCCTCTCATTGGAAGACTTGTAATCTAAATATCTTTGAAATTGCTGCATTATGAAAAAATTCACCCCCCGTACAGTGTGTGCCAATCCAGAAATGAGCTATCCAGACTACACTTGTCTTTTGAACCAGACTGTAAACATGTTTATTTCTGCTGTAAAGATCGTCTTCTTTGAATTGGTGTGTATGTGGTTTCCGGTACGTCCGGAGCCAGCCTCAAGCGGACCCTTGATGAACTGCAGTTTATAACACTTCTGCATTGAACTCATATTTTAAGACCGGAGGTGCTGTTGGTTTCACCAGGAAACATGGCTAAGGCTACTCATCCTGCACACCTAGAGGAGAGGAAGGCAAGAGTGTTCACAGACCTGCACAACATTTCTGCTGTTGTGCCTTATCATGTTTTTTTCCTAACATTCCATCCTACCATAGAAACCGATTATAAACACCCGATACATTGAACTCATTACACTCATGGTATGTGAAAGTAAGCTGGTTATTGCTTTAAATCTTAATTCAAGATGTAAGGTTCATCTTCTCCCTGGTTCACGTGACAATGCAAGGGCTGCAGCATCAACAGTAAATTTGTCAAAATGTGTTGGATACAAGTTAATCCAAATGAAGATTCTGTGGAGGTCATATATCACCCCACAAAAACTGAAGAAAATGAATTGTCATGTTTCAGATCTGTGCTGGCATGGCTGTGGGATGACGGGAACACTTATGCATCAACTATGGCATTGCCAGAGATCCAAAGGTTCTGGATTGATGTTAAAGATTTTTTGTGCAAAATATTTGATGTCAATATATCATTATGTCCTACAGTGGCCCTACTGGGAAACAAGATAGATGGAGTAACATCCAGAGAATTACAACACTTGATCACGTTAGCATTTCTATCTGTAAAACGGACAATTTTAATGAATTGGAAGGTAAGAAGGGCAAAATGTTTTGATATAGACAGCTGGCTTAAAGATTATTTAGAACTGATATCTATGGAGCAAGCAGCATCAGCACTTGTAGATCCAGGCAGTGGCCACAGAGGCTCTTTGAATTTTATTTTATCAGTGATGGATAAAAGACCTTGATGGCTCCTATTGATACTTGACCTGAGTTTTAAACCCCATGAATTCTTGAATGAACATGAATGTATACATTTTATTTATTTATTTATTTTTCAATTTTCTTTATCTATACACTGAACAATATTTACGCTCCACCCCTTGCTCCCATGTCTTGTCCTGTTGTAGGTTATCAAGTTTATTTGTTTGTATGTATATTTGTTTGTTTGTTTAGACCTTGTCCAGTCAGAGTTGTGTTGTTGTATTATAATTTTGTGTAATAAAAAAAAAAAAAAAAACAGTAACTTTGGGGGCGCTATTGGTCTAAGCGTGCGCCCCATGTACAGAGGCTATAGTCCTCTGCAGCGGTTGCAGGTTAGACTCCCGGCCTCACCAATCTTCTCGCACTCTCTGCTTCCCACATTTCCTTTCTCTCTTCAGCTGTCCCATCGAATAAATGCAAAAAATGCTCAAAAATATAACTTTAAAAAATGATATTATCATGAACCATAGCATACTATTATAATTATGATCTCACGCTACTGACTTTGCTCACTTCAGCCCTTACAAGAGGCACTGCCTGTGAACACAAACCTGTCCTTGTTGCTATTATCTACAGTGTCACCCAAATCAAGGTTTTTCTCTTCTGACACTTTTATTTAATTCATCTTTATTTAATATTCAAACTTTATTTAACCAGGAAGCCACATCAAGGTTAAAAATCTCACCGGAGCTTCAAATGGCCAGGTCTCTTAAAGCAGGGGTTCCCAAAGAGTGGGTGAGGACCTAATGGGGGGTCGCGAGACACAAATGGGGGGTCGTGAGATGTCTTCCAGAATGTTTTTTTTAATAAGTTATCTAAAAATAGTACATTTTACCCATTATAGTAAAAAATGTGGACAAAAATATTAGCTAAACTTGAAATAAAACCTTGAAAATAGAAATGTAATGAGTTTTCTGCCTTTCTTTTCTCCAGATGACTCCTAAGTTTAGAGTTAGTGAACAGTTAGTTATCAAAAGCATCAGTAGCAGCAGGTTCATTCATAATGGCACAGGAAACACAGGTGGGCTAATTTTCTGCAGACCAGCTAAATGAAGCCACATTAAATCACTTTGAGGGACAGTGGGGGTCGGGAGTCTTTGGCACCTATATTTTGGGGGTCACGGGCTGAAAAGTTTGGGAGCCCCTATCTTAAAGAGCTACCTGGCCGAGGTAGCCACCTTACAGGATCAGAAACATTCAAATACACCATGAGCTTTCAAGAAAAACAACCACATTCCCCTGTCACCATGTTATTTATTATACTGTGTTATTTATTGAGTGATATTAATGTGTCCAGTTTAAGCTCTTATTGAAGATTGTTTCATCTCCAAGTTACATAATAGAAGAAAACAGATCAGACAGTTTCCCCAGATCTGTCAAAACGCAGGGAACAGTGAAGAGCAATAAATCAGAGGATCTTAACTAGAACTCAGAAGAGATGGTGTAGAGAAGGGTCCAGAGATGAGAGGGAAGTTTTCCCAGTTTCGCTTCATTAATAAAAATAAACCAGTGTTGTCGTCAGTGAGGGATTTTGCGTCAGTAATGAAGCACAGGGATGCATGATACACTGAAAAGGGATCCATAAAGGGGATGACGATGCATGCATATACAGTATATCACCATAATCAATCACAGACACAAATGTAGCATCCACAAGTGTTTTTCTTGGCACTGAAGGAGGAGCAGGATTTATTTCTTCAATAAAAGACAACCTTCCCTTTGAGCGTTTTAACTAGAGCTTGTTGATCCTGAAAGCTTTCTGTGTATCAAAATATGCAAGAACTTAAAGGAGGTCACATTTTCATCGGTTTACTGTCAGAAGTAAAGATATTAAAATCATCAGGCTGTTGCAGGTGAGTTTACAAGAAGACCTTGAACTTTAATTTTTTGCATTTAAACCTAATTTGGAACTCAGGAGAGCTGTTTGTTAAGAGTGAAAGGCTGTCTGAAGCTCTTACACTGCTGTTGTTACTGAGGGAGCGAGGGTGTAGATGACGGGATAGTCATCAGCATACAAGGGTGATTTAGCTTTGATGTCCTTGTCTAGGTCATTTATAAAGATAGAGAACAGAAGGGGCCCAAAAAAAGAACCCTGGGGGACACCTTTTAGTGATCTTAAGAGGATCAGATCAGTGGTCCACAGCAGAGACACACTGAGTTCCATCTGTAAAATAATTTCTGCTGGACCAGGTTATGAGTCTGGCTGCAGCATTCTGAACCAGCTGAAGTTTATTCAGAATCAGAATCAGAATCAGAATCAGAATCAGAATCAGCTTTATTCGCCAGGTATGCTTGAACACACAAGGAATTTGACTTTAGTAAACTGTGCTCTCTTTGTACAAGGCATAAGAATAAGAATAAGAACTACAATAAAAAATAAAATAAAAATATAATAACAATAACCTTAGCTATAAATACAAGAAACAACAAATAGGCTTGACTAATGAGGTTATTTTGTGAGAGAGAGGAGAAATCTAACAATCTTGATTGATAAAAATTACTGAATTGTTGACAGTTTTCTTAATTGAAAAAAGCATGATTGGATATCTATAATAATGATCTCTGATTGTTCTGAGTTTAATTGTAATAAATTGGTTGCCATTCAGTTATAAATATCTGCAATGCACGTGTAAAGGTTGCTTAATTGAATTGTGTCTTCACTGTCAAATGAGAGATATAATTGTCGTCTGCATAGAAATGGTAATTAATATTGTGCTTTTTGATAATATGACCAAGTAGTAGCATGTAAATTGAAAACAGCAGGGGTCCAAGAACAGAACTCTGTGTGTAAGAGATACCAGGTTGATTTGTTGTTTCTTATCTGAGGTGCCCACCCAATTTTTAAGCCTTTTAGTTAAATCCTATGACCAACTGTGTCAAAAGCCGCCAACAGGTCCAGCAGATGTAAAACAGTGTGTTGATCAGAGTCATCTGCTAAAAAAAGACTGTTTAAAACCTTTAGAAGTGAGGTTCCAGTACCATAACCTGCCCTGAATCCTTTTGTTCATCAAAGAAATGATCTGCTCAGCTGCACATTCTTCTAAAACCTTGGTAAGATTAGTAGTTTGGAGATTGAGCTTTGCTCTGTTAAGTTTGTTCTGTCCATTCTGAGCTGCTGTAGAAACATGATGGTGCTGCATGATGGCAGCCGCTCCATGTTCAAATACACATTCTGAGTTTTAAAGGTGACATATCACGCTTTTTTCATCAATATATATTGGTCTAAGAGGTCCCCAAAACATGTCTTTAAAGTTTATGCTCAAAAAAACACTTTGAAATCAGATTTTGGTCTGCCTGAAAAGCCCTCTTCTTCAGCCCTGCTCAGAACACTCTGTTTTCTCTCTGACCACGCCCCCTCAGGAAGTGGATGTGGCCTCGGCTCTCCAGCAAGTTGATCTAATGTTTACATGTTGGCTGAATATACACGGCTGCACAGAGATCACGTTACTTCAACCCTCTGAATCTGATCCAGAATCTGATCCTGACGGAGAGGCGCCTGTAGCAGGACCTTTCTGAACCATTGGTCACAGATTTAGTGTTCCTTGTTGTTTTATTTATCAGTATGTAGACGTGTGTCTTGGTACACAGCTACGAACATGTAGCTATGTGGCTATGCTAACTAGCGCTAGCACTTATCCATGATAAATAAAAATCATCCACTAGATCTTCAAATCTGCAGACGTGGGGAGTAAAACCGACCTCTGCCAGAAAGGCAGCGGGACCTTTCTGAAGGATTGGTCACAGATTTAGTGTTTCTTGTTGTTTTATTTGTCAGTATGTCGACGTGTGTCTTGGTACACAGCTACAGCTATGAACATGTAGCTATGTGGCTATGCTAATTAGCGCTAGCACTTATCCATGATAAATAAAAATCATCCACTACATCTTCAAATCTGCAGACGTGGGGAGTAAAACCGACCTTTGTGTTCATTAAGACAGCCTACAACTAGCATGCCTCCCTCCTAAGCTCCTTGTTAGCACACATGTGTGCAGGTAATGAAAAACGGAGGGGGGATTCAGTATTATTTTATACAGTCTATGGGCTGAACAAGCTCCGAGCTCTGACTCCGTGACAGACCGGATATTGTTGTGACGTAACAAAAACACTGAAGTCTGAAACGGCTCGTTTCACACACATTTACAGAAAGGTGTAGAAATCAGAACAGGGGCAGAATGGATTCTTTTCATTCTCGGGGGGTTTGTAGACATGCCAGGGAAACATATTTCAGGTAGAGAACCATTAAAAAGTCAATTTTGCATGATATGTCACCTTTAAAAAAGCAAACTATAGTTTTATATGCATGATTATCATAGACTGTATAAAATTTGGACGTAGTATCGTGACATCACCCATTTGTCACGTCCCATCCTGAGTGCTGTTTTGAAGCCAATTGATGGCTGCAGCCATATTGGAAATGCGGAACTCAACCAGGCATAGTGTGACATAAAGGGGCGGAGTTTGAACCTCCTAGCCAACAGCTATGTGTTCCTGTCCGGGAGACAAGTCAGTCATGTCCTTATGTGTGCAAAAATTCTTAATCTTAATATCTTCTGAACCGTCACGTTAGAAATAAATTCACACCCCGTACAGTGTGTGCTGATAGAGAGATTAGCTGTGTAGAGCCAAGCCGTTTTTTGAACCAGGTTGTAAACATGTTTATTTCTGCTGTAAAGATCGTCTTTTTGAATTTGTGTCTATGTGCTTTCCAGTGTTTCTGCAGCCAGCCTCAAGCGGATTCTCTATGAACTGCAGTTTATAACACTTTCACATGGTCTTCATAGTTTGAGACTGGCGGTTGGTGCTTGGTGCTTATACACTAATTATAACATAGTTATACATATTATATCCCGTTTCCACCGCATCTGTTCTCTAAATGCTGCTAACTTCTACACTGTCCCTTTAAAGTTATATTTTTTGGGCTTTTTGCCTTTATTTGATAGGATAGTGAAGAGAGACAGGAAATGTGGGGAGCAGAGAGGGGGGAAGACATGCAGGAAATGGTCGACCAGCCGGGAATCGAACCGGCAACCCCTGCGACGAGGACTATAGCCTCTATATGTGGGGCGCTTAGACCGCTAGGCCACCAGCACCCCGCACTGTCCCTTTAATAGACTTAAATTGCTGCATTAATATTAACTGCAGGCATTAAGAGATAGGGATCCAGATTGTAGACTTTTTGTGGTCAATATCCTTTAGAGATTCACCAACTATATCAGACACATCCAGATCTCCATGTGTTACACTCAGGGCAGGGCATGGGGCAGATGAATCTACATATATGTGCTCCTCTGCCTCTACTTAGTAAATTGCAGCAATGACTAGTGAGGCAGAGTGTTTGTGACTGATTTCTATTTTTGCACAGGAACATTTTGTTGTTGTTTTCACTAGAAGAGAAAACAGTTCACTTAATTGTACCTTTTGGGAAGGTTTTTTGTTTTTACTTTGCTGCGTTTCCACAAGTAATAAACGCAGTGTGCAATCTAAAGCCATAAAACATCACATAAGTCAATAAAAAACAATTATCTGAAAGGTGCACAAGGACACGCAGTACTACAAATGTTATAAAAAGTGTTTCATGAGGTTTTATGGTAACGTGGTAATATATGATCTCTGCTGAGTTGTTTGGCATGCCCTCCTTTTACATTGCTAGACCAATATCTGAGTTTTTGGAGGGTTAGTTATGTGTGGTGTTTAGTCTTTCTATGTCATAATTGAAATATCTTTCTCTGTTTGAGTGCTTTACTTTGCAAAAGCAACTGATATGAAAAGAAACCTTTCTTTTTGATAGTCTTTATACTTGGTGTATCCTCATTTACCTCATCTTTCCTCTGCTCCTGTTATCATTACAAAGGCTGCCCTGTTGTTTCCCTTTCAGCTGTGTATCTAGACTGGTACTATTTAACTAAAGGATGCTTGTTGTGTATCCAAGTATGGCAGTACTTGCAGGAGGTTATTTTCATGGGTTTACCATCAGAAGTGAGTTTTTGAGAAGACCTTTAACATTCATTTTGGAGCACTTTGGAAATGTGGAACTCAGGAGAGCTGTTTGTAAAGACTGAAACGCTGTCTGAAGATTTTGCTCTGCTGTTGTTACTGAGGCAGCGAGGGTGTGGATGACGGTATCATCAGCATAGAAGTGAGATTTTGTGATGATGATCTTTGTCTAGGTTATTTATAAAGACACATTACTAAGGCTGCTCTGTCTTTTAACATCAGCCCCTGTAACTCCTCAGACACAGAGCTGTAACATGTCCTGACTGCCACAAAAACCACGTAAAACCCCCACAGGTACTTCCAACAAGTTACTTAGTGGGCTCAACCATCGAGCTGAAATAATGTGATGTGGAGTGTTGCATGCCTCGGGGTTCATGCCATGCCACCTCAGGCCTGGGTAGAATGCACTGCTGTAGGCCAAGTAAGCCCTACACACACAGAGAGAGAGGAAACCACCAGCTGACAATGCCTGTGGCTCTCACTTGCAGACAAATAGCCTGCTGATGTGGTGTGTGAGGCATCAGCAGTCTGCCCGGTGCAGTTCCATCCAAGATTCATGTGGTGCTACAGAAAGAAAGGGCAGCCAAAGAGCACCTCCCAGAGGTTTTTTTTCCCTCCCCATATAATGCAGTGCAACACCTCTGTGGTGCACAAGGCCTCTGGAGGCTCCTCTGACACCCGTACTCTCTTTCCCAGCATGCAATGACAGGGTCTTCAATTTTTAAACATGTTTTAGCATCAAATAGTAAAAATTAACCAGGTGCTTTATCCTTAACAAGCAGAGCGAGAGAGTCATAAAGGAGGGCTGGGTCATGTGGGGTATGTTAGTGCTATTTATATTCTACTTAAGGTGTTTTTCGACCGGAGGAACTTTACCCTGGAACTATGTGCAATTCGTCCGGTGGACCAAGGATCTGAATTTAGTTCAGCCCCGGCTAGGGGGGGTAGTACTTTTCAAAGGTCCCGGGACTTTCGTGGGGCAGGACCTGCAATGCTGAACGTGTCTGATTGGTAGATTAACTGCAGTGTTTTTATTCCTCCCTCCGTCCACAATAACATCACACACATCTGTGATTCTCTTGATTTCTCTTTCTTTCATTAGTTTTGATTTGTTCTATCTTTTTTGTATGTGTGTGTACTTTTCAAAAGAAGAAGCTGTGATTCTCTTGATTTAGCAGCTTGTAACAGTA
This sequence comes from Notolabrus celidotus, assembly GCF_009762535.1. Taxonomy (NCBI): domain Eukaryota; kingdom Metazoa; phylum Chordata; class Actinopteri; order Labriformes; family Labridae; genus Notolabrus; species Notolabrus celidotus. The sequence continues at coordinate 26,089,362 of NC_048294.1, read as the reverse complement.
GTCTTCTCTCAGCCCACCGTGAATGCGTCTCTCCCGGTGTTCCGGTTTTAAAAGTGACCCTGTAAACTGGAGACCTTCAGCTGAACGTGTCAGTGTTTGTGGAGTTTACACAGCTGTTGAAACACAGAGGGAGTTCCTGGGAATGCAAACTAGTTTAGTTTTTATTAAGATTTCAAAATATCCTCATCAGATATTTAATGATCGTCTAAAGATGTTTATGAGGGATGCATCCGGCTGAAAGTCTCCAGTTAACAGGGTCGCTGTTTAAACCAAAACACCGGCCGATCTCTGCCACGGCTTTTTGAGTTCAAAAGGATTTTAAAGCCGTGTTGAAACGTCTTTGCTACTCGCGCTTATCTCCTCTCACGTGTTGATTCAGTGAATCCATCTGTGATGAAATATAGCACCATCTAAAACAGACCAGCTGAGTCTCTTCATGCTAACAGGCTAACTGTTGTGTTGCTCATAATGGTACTTTGTATTTTTATTGATTTAACCTTTATTTAACCAGGTAAGTCATTAAGAACAAATTCTTATTTCCAGTGACGACCAGGCAAAAGGCACAGATATCTGAGGGGTAAAGGGTCAGGGATAACAGTAATGATAAAAAAAAACACAAGGGTAAAAACATAAAAGACAAGTTAAACATGACAGGACAGAACAGAGCAAATAATGTACAGCGTCAGCAGGAGTCCAGGATTAAAAAGGATTAAAAGCAGGAGCAGGTGTGTTTAAGGGAGTCCATGAGAGAGTTCCTGAAGGCTGATTTTGAGATGTAGTGGACCAGTTTAAAAGTTTTCTGTAAATTGTTCCAGTCTGTGGGCACAGCAGACTGAAATGATGACTGAGTGCTGACTGAATGTGTTTTGGGGATTTTCAGCAGGATCAGGTCAGCTGAACGTGTGTTGTAAGTGGAAGGTGCAGATTGTAACAGGCTACATAGATACTGAGGTGACAGTCCAAGTAGAGTTTTTTTTATATTAACATATACCAGTGTATTTCACGGCGGGTGTGTAAGGATACCTGCCTGTCCGTCTGCTTCTATGGTGTCATCTGTGATGAATGGCATTCCTCTTTGTTTTACTGCCCTCTACTGGTCTGGTGGTGTAGTGCATTTACTCTTTTTTTCTCCATAAGTCACTGGCCTGATTTGCACAATCTCCCCGGGACTTCAGCCCGCGGTTGAAACACAGACAACAATGGGGGCACAGGAACCTTTCAGTTCAGGTGAAAGTAGTTCTGGGGGCTAAAAGACCCCGGAACTCTTGGTCAAAATGCTCCTATAGAGGTCCCTCTACTACAATGGGCGAAGTAAACCAGCACCTCAAAGATTACAAGAGAGGAGATTGAGAAAGGATGGACATTACCAACATGTGGAGACAGAAACCAGCTGCTTTTCTTCACACACATTTGTCTTCAACAATTTCTGGAATCTGCCACCCAAGCCTGTTTCTGTTTCCTTGTTAGATAAAGAGCAGGGAAAAAAAGAAACCTTTAAATGATTGCCGATGGAGATTGAGAAGTTGAGAGAGCGCTGCATGTGGGGGCGAACTGGCCTGTCAGAGACATAAAGGATGAGGCAGTGAGGAAAAAGACTGAGTTAGGAGCAGAGAGAGGGAGACGGAGTGGGATAAAATAGAGGCACGTGGGGCAGATGAGGAATGGGGATGCCAGGCGAGTGGCAGAGCAGCAGAGGAAGACAGTGATGTAGTGGTAGCGGGTGGAAGAAGAGAGGAACAGAGGAGGAATAATGGATGAGGACAATAAAAGTGCATTAGAGCAGAAGGTGGTGCGTGTGTGTGTCTGCGAGGAGGGGAGCTTTGCATGAAAACACTAGAATGGGAATGACAGATGCCTACACCTCTATATACATCTACTCATTTCATGTTTAGGCATAAGCTGACACGATCCACTCCAACGCAACCTTTAAGTGGAGAAGCAGACATTCTTTATGGATTAGAACAATTGTCCATTAGCATGTGGTTTTGTGAAGTCAGCAGAGCTCTAACAATGTGGTTTTGGGAAGAAAAAAGAGAAGACATCCAGAGTCAGCCAGGCGGCACCCACAGAGCATTTCCACTCACACAGACAGCCCATCCCATGATTCTGTCAGAAACTTCTGTCAGGCTGGAGGAGATATTTCCATTAAAGTGTTTAATCAACTGAGCTTCAGACAATACTCAAAAACAATACCTCCACCCACTCATCTCCCTCTGCAACTTTTCTTCGAGCCGTGGCCCCCTCGGCACATCCACACGCAAGTTCACACAGTCACACACTCACACCCACACACGCTCTCATCTGGCCCCTGCGGAAGCCTGTCACTGTGAGTGGCCCTCTGCCATTGGAGGATAAACTACCTGTCATGCCGACGACTTTCTGTGGAATTCATATCAGAGGCAAAACAAAGGAGGTGCTGAGGTCACGGGGCATCACTCTTAAATTATTCATCCTCTGCTTCCTCCTTCCGAATCCTCTCTGCCTGTCGCCCACTTTGTTCTGCCAGCTTACAACAAGGGCAACTGTCAGCCTCTTTTCCATCTTCACTTTTTTTGGGAGGATCTATAGTAAATAAACATCGGTGTGAAAATCTCCCGCAGAAATGTTTCTGATTGAGTGTTCTGCAGGGTGTATTTATAGTTAATCACATTTGGGAAGGACAGTGAACGTCTCCTGCTCCTGAAGGTCACAGCGTCATGAAAGTTTAAAATGTGCTTTGCCTCCTACTTGTTGTTTGGTCATCTTGCGTGCATAATTGATCAGTGTCCTGGCAGCTTGTTGTTCACACACTCTCACAGGATGTCTCTCTGTTTTGTAGCTGCAAGATTGAAAATAAAAACATTGTGGTTAGTTCATAAACTCTGTTCTGTGTAGGGTTGCAAAGGGGTGGAAAATGTCCGGTAAATTTCAATGGGAAGTTAAGCTGGGGAATTTTGGAAATATTCCAAATTGGAAACTTCTCATGGGAATTATTAGAATTAATAGGAATTTATTGGAAGTTATCATAGACTGAAGACTGATGAATATGGACGTAGTATCTGTGACGTCACCCATCTGTTTCTGAAGCTCTGTTTTGAGGCCAATCGGCAGCAGGAGCCATATTGCTGCTGTTGAGTGATTGGGTCATAAAGAGGCGGGCTTTGAGCCTCCTAGCCAACAGCTACAGTGTTCCTGCCTGTCAATCAAGTCAGCTGTGCCTCTCATTGGAAGATTCATAATCTTAATATCTTAAAAATTGCTGCGTTTTGAAAAAATCCCTATCCAGAGTACACAAATTTTTTTAACCAGGCTGTGAACATGTTTATTTCTGCTGTCTTCTTTGAATTGGTGTGTATGTGGTTTCTGGTACTTCTGGAGCCAGCCTTAAGCGAATCCTCGATGAACTGCAGTTTATAACACTTCCGCATTGGACTCATATTTTTGGACTGGAGGTTGTCACTTGGAATAAACTGTGAATTGAGGGTAATGTAATGGAAAGGTATCATATCCAAGCATAAATGTTTGTTTTGTTATAAGCAGACATCCATCCAAAATAATACAATTAAAACAGATTTTTTTATAAGTAGAACTTTATCAAGTGTTCAATATTTTATTGAACAGTCAGTTATTTCATTGAAGAACAAAAACAGGAATGTTGAGTTAAACATGCAAATCAAAAAGCATCTTCCCTCAAGCTTCTCAAGCCTAGCCTCTGCAGGATTCTAGAAATCATCTGTGCTTCATGTGATGGAGGAATGCACAGTGCATGTAGGGGGGTGGTCTCAATAGCCCTGCAGTAAGCAGTGTGCTATGTGCATGTGATTGAGGAATAGCATAGATATTCAACTGTAGTTGATGAAATCTGGTTGTTTTAGTCAGGATTATGCTAAAATATATTTTCCCCAGCTGTTATTAAGTTCCTGTTTAACCCTTATATCATCCTTGGGGTCAATTGGACCCCATTCAATGTCTCTAAATTAATGACTAACATCATTTTTTTGGCTTTATATTTTATGACTTTTCCCAATTTAATGGGGACAACTTGGAAATGTAAAATTAAAATGTTGATATGTTCCAATTTCTTGTAAAAAACAAAATGCATCAGCGTTCCTTGGGGTCAATTTGACCCCAGTCTGTTTTAGCTGTATATAACATAAGAAACATCAACATTTACACACATTTGTTTTGGTTGTTTTGGATGATATTGAGGTCACTATAACAAAGGACACTTCCCCATGTGACTGCAGGAGCTGGGATTGAACCGCCAACCTTCAGATTGAGATATAATATTTTTCCAGGCACCATGTCTCTGAAGACATTCAATGATGAGTCCTGTGTCATACGTTTTGATAACATAGAAACAAGGCAGGGCCGACAAGAGCATGACAAACTCACAGCAGTTTGATGTTCTGTTTAACAGATAAAGTCCTTCTGAACACTTTAAATTGTGTTTATGCTGAAAATATATTTTATTTAAAGACTTATTTAGGTAGTCAACAAATAAACATAAAGTACCTGACACATAAACCTGGGTAACAATCAGTTTCTGGAGGTTTAAAATGCTGGGGTCAAATTAACCCCAAGGATAAAAGATGTCAGTGTAACAGGAGGGTTAAGAGCCAACCTTCACTTTAGTAAATTCCTGGTGTATTCCCGTTTGTTCCCATGGAAAGTTTCCAACTTTGAAAATTCACAGAATTTTGCAACCTTAGTTCTGTGCTTTCTGATTTCAGGCACAGTTGTCCGCTTTGGGCCTGAGCGACGCCTGGGACCCGGAGTCGGCCGATTTCTCAGGTGTGTCGGACAAAAGCAAAGAGAAGCTGTATCTTGGTGGAGTCCTGCACTGGGCTTCTCTGGAGCTGACTGCTACAGCTGGGAAAGGAGATGCAGCGCTTGAGGAGGAGCACATAGAGAAGCCCAAACTGTTCTACGCTGATCATGCCTTCATCATCTTCGTTAGGGACAACCTCACCGGAGCCCTGCTGCTGATGGGAGCTCTGGACCATGCAGAAGGGGAAGCCCTCCATGATGAACTCTAACATGACATAAATCCCTGTTCTGTTATTTTTGACTTTGTCTCTGAGATGCCCCTCTTAAAGACGACACACTGGCTTCTAAGTCGAGACATTGTCATTCACTGTGGCAGCCTATCACATCAGACTAGGCTGGCTGTCACACGTTGACACTGCATCCTCTCACGCTGACTGACACTGACACTGCCATACCCGACACTTACACTCTCACACACACACACACTAACACCTACATGGCATACTTAAATAAAAATACAGTAGGAGACATTACTGAAGTTGACAGACACAGAAAAAAGAAACTTGTCGAGGCTCCCTGCCTCTTCTCTGCATCACACATGTGCTCCCACACATTCACAAACACAGTCAGGGTCTCAATGATCAAGTCAACACAAAGCAGACTGACAAACAAGAGTGCACTGCCAAACACTTCCATGCTGACAGGCAGAAGTGGTTACTCTGACACAACACTTACAGCCGCATCAACAAAGAACTCCACGAGGAGAGGCTGGCAGTGAGACTAGAGCCGCCCCGTCAAACAGCGGGGCAGGTGATCCTGTCTGCGTGTGACTCGTTGACCCGACAGATCAAGGGTGTCCATGTGGCAGCTCTTAGACTCTCAGAGCTGGCAGGGATCTATGGCGGGGTCCCCTGGGCAGCGTCTCAAGAAGACTGATGGGTCAGCCAAGCACTTATTGATGAGCAAGCTCGATGCTAATGGCCGTAATGAGTCACAAGGCTTGTCAACAACACGGAGAGGGCAGGGAACCTTTTAATCTCTTAATACCAGCAGGGATCAATGACGCCGTTGTGTCACTGGATACAAACATGTCTGACATAGCTTGACTGAAATGTATCAACTTGATATTAAGAACGATTAGAGCATTTTAAGGAGGCATTGATTTCCATTTGTCTGTTTTGTTTCTTAAAGCCTCTGGAAACATAAAGAGAATATTTAAAATTCATATAGAATATCAAAATGTAATGTGTAATCAAACTTCACAAAAAAATCTGAGGGAAAATAAACATCCATAACTCTGAAAAATCTCTGTTCAAAAACATCTTATTTTACAGGTCTGAGCATTTCTCAGGACTGTGTGGGCGTGGCCTAACTCTTTGATTGACAGGTCAAGAGAGAGTTCACAGCCTGCATGTTTGAGCCGTCTGACTCTGAATCTAAAGACATCAAAACTCCAGAATCTGAAAATGATTCATTTACAATGGTCTCTGAGTGCTGAGTCACAACATACTTCAGAATCAGGACTTCTATCATTTATTAGTTTCATCACTCTGTAGTCTCCGGGGCATCAGGACCATGGGACGCCCGGAGCAGAGGAGGCTGAAGTGTAGTATGTACACGCAGAGGAGCTCGGCTCTGGGTGTCAGACGGAGCTGTTTGTCTAAACTCTGAGCTGTTTGGGGAAAGTTAGTGAACCGGTCCTTGGGAAAAGGTAGTAAACTGGTCCTGAGGAGAGTTAGTGAACCGGTCCTGGAGAAAGTTAGCGAACCGGTCCAGGGGTAAGTTAGTGAACTGGTCCTGGGGAAAGTAAGTGAACTGGTCCTGGGGAAAGTTAGTGAACCGGTCCTGGGGAAAGTTAATGAACCGGTCCAGGGGAAAGTTAGTGAACCGGTCCTGGGGAAAGTTAGTGAACCGGTCCTGGGGAAAGTTAGTGAACCGGTCCTGGGGACAGTTAGGGAACTGGTCCTGGGAAAAGTTTGTGAACAGGTCCTGGGGAAAGTTAGTGAACTGGTCCTGGGGAAAGTTAGTTAACCAGTCCAGGGGAAAGTTAATAAACCGGTCTGGGGAAAGTTAGTGAACCGGTCATTGGGAAAGTTAGTGAACCGGTCCTGGGAAAAGTTGGTGAACCGGTCCTGGGGAAAGTACGTGAACTGGTCCTGGGAAAAGTTAGTGAACCGGTCCAGGGGAAAGTTGGTGAACCGGTCCTGGGGAAAGTAAGTGAACTGGTCCTGGGAAAAGTTTGTGAACTGGTCCTGGGGAAAGTTAGTGAACTAGTCGTCCTGAGGAAAGTTAGTGAACTGGTCCTGGGGAAAGTTATTGAACCGGTCCTGGGGAAAGTTAGGGAACCGGTCCTGGGGAAAGTTAGTGAACCGGTCCTGGGGAAAGTAAGTGAACTGGTCCTGGGGAAAGTTAATGAACCAGTCCTGGGGAAAGTAAGTGAACTGGTCCTGGGGAAAGTTAATGAACCAGTCCTGGGGAAAGTAAGTGAACCGGTCCTGGGGAAAGTTAGGGAACTGGTCCTGGGGAAAGTTAATGAACCGGTCCTGGGGAAAGTAAGTGAACTGGTCCTGGGGAAAGTTAGTGAACCGGTCCTGGGGAAAGTTAATGAACCAGTCCTGGGGAAAGTTAGTGAACTGGTCCTGGGAAATAGAAGCACATTACGAGACCTGAACCGGGATCATCGGTTATTGCATTTTAAAGGGCATGACAGGCTACCGGTGTCTAGAAGAGCAGCAACATTTCTGTCAACACAGATCCTGATGTTCCCAACAAACAAACAAATACAGAATGTGTCATCCATTCCTCAAACTTAGACTGAAATTGGATGAATAAGGGAGTACGAAGCAGTACCTCCATGTCACTCTTTTCATAAGTTGTATATTTTTTATGTTCATGACATTTGTTGCCACAACCATTGAAGGTACTTTGGTGTTCTTTACAGTATTTCTTGAAAGTAAAAATGTAAATGTGCTACATCTGTCCTGTCATGGTGCTTAGCTTCCACGTCTAGACGCACAGCTGGTCCGTCTAACGCTCAGCATAACGATTCAGTTCCTGTATTACTTCAATGTAACAGCCTTGACCCTGATTTAGCCCTGTGCACAGGTCTGCTCAGCAACAGTATCTGCATGCATGTGTATGTGTGTGTGTTCATGTACTGGTGGCTTGTGCGTTTGTGTGTGAATAAAGCTACTACAATGACCTCTCTGCAGTGGCCTCTGTGCTGCAGAGACTTGTAAAGGGCACAATACTGCAGGTATAGTTTGCACTGAATAAACCCAGGAGCTCAATTTAGACGGGCCGGTGATGGATCCGAGGCTGTCTGCTGTGAGCACATCAATCCTGCTCATTCCAACACCAGCTCCCTGCTGGTTCACCTTCACATTTTATTCAGTTCAGAACACGAACAAACACATGCATGTCCACATCCGCTCACAGGTAGCCTGACATTATCTGACTTCGAATAAAAAAGGCTTCTTAGTGATGTAGAGAGCAGCTGTATGCACAGGATATCTACCCGGGAGGCTGGGTTTTATATGCCAATGTAATAATTTACAAGAAGACTGCAAAAATACATGTTTGAATTGCTTTTGAGCTGCATTTTTAGTTCAAGTTTTTATCCTTGTGTACTGTTATGGCCATCAATCAATCAACCAATCAACCAATCAATCAACCAATCAATCAATCAATCAATCAATCAATCAATCAATCAATCAATCAATCAATCAATCAATCAATCAATTAATCAATCAATCAATCAATCAATCAATCTTCATTTCTATAGCACCAAATCACAACAAACATTATCTGAAGACTCTTTCCAAAAAGAGCAGGTCTAGACCACTCTATGATGTTGGGTCTTTGTTAATAATAGAACAAAGAGTACGGTCTAGATCAGGGGTTCCCAGAGTGGGGGTCGCGAGATGTCTTCCAGAATGTTTTTTTAAATCTAAAAAAAGTACATTTTACCCATTATCGTAATAAATATTGACATAAATAGTAGCTAACCTTGAAATAAAACCTTGAAAATAGAAATGTAATGAGTTTCCTGCCTTTCTTTTCTCCAGATGACTCCTAAGTTTAGAGTTAGTGAACAGTTAATTGTCAAAAGCATCAGTATCAGCAGGTTCATTCATAAAGCACAGGAAACACAGACACATGCTCATCTAGGTAAGGTCATTTTCTGCAGACCAGCTAAATGCAGCATTTAGCAAGTTACAGTGGCAAGGACAAACTTCCTTTAACAGGCAGAAACCTCCAGCAGGACCAGACTCATGTTAGGCACACATCTGCTTAGACCGTGTTGGGGTTGGACGGGGGTATTTCATTTTATTTTAGGGGATTTTCCCTGTGTTTTGGGGTGTTAAAGTGGAATCCTTTATCTAGATATCAGGGGTTGTAGATTGTAGAGCTATATGTTTATTTGTACGTTTTCAAAGCTGCAGATTTTCTTGGCTTTTACACTTCCATAGTAGAATACATTGACTCATGTATTAAGGAAATGTCAATGATTGAAGACTTAAGCAGAAGAGGCTTTGAGCTAGTTCGTTTTTAGTTGAACTGTTATAACACTGGGAGGGATGTAGATATAATTAAATCAATAGCTCAACTACAATTTGCAGTCTCTTTTGGGTAGCCAGATTAAACACCCGTCTGAATATTGATTGAAGTATCTCCAGGTGACTCCTAAGTTTAGAGTTAGTGAACAGTTAATTGTCAAAAGCATCAGTAGCAGCAGGTTCATTCATAAAGCACAGGAAACACAGACACATGCTCATCTAGGTAGGGTCATTTTCTGCAGACCAGCTAAATGCAGCATTTAGCAAGTTACAGTGGCAAGGACAAACTTCCTTTAACAGGCAGAAACCTCCAGCAGGACCAGACTCATGTTTGACACACATCTGCTGAGACTGTGTTGGATAGAGGAATAGAGGGAGATAAAGAGAGAGAGAGATGATAGTAGTGAGACGGATAGTACAGTAGTAGTTGTATCAGCTGGAGTCTGGCACGTCCACAGCAGCAGAGATCCAGAGGAACCTACAAGACAAGGGAGCTCAGGGACTCCAGCAAGGTCTATGGTTAGTAACTTTAACGGGAGAGGAAGAGTTAAAGTAAGAGACAGGCAGAGAGAGGAGAGAGAGGGAAAGACAGGATCCCAGTGTGTTAGTACCCCCAGCAGTCTAAGCCTATAGCAGCATAACTAAGTGCTGGTCCAAGTCTGATCCAGCTCTAACTATAAACTTTATCAAAAAGGAGTGGTAGATGATATCAGCGTCACTAGAGTTGTTGTCTTTTTTTTTGTCTATGTTAAGGTGCTGTTCTTCTTATAAATAGTTGATGTGTTGTTGTTGTTGTTTTTTTAGGATACGGTATGTACAACAAAGTTCCCTGCTCATTAACACAAGATGGTGTTATACCACCATGTTGTAAATATTCCAGAATAAATATGTACCTTCTTCATTGAACTCTTGGTGTTTTTGTATTTGTTGACGTTTTTTTCCTCCTCAGCACACACTGTGTCCGGGAGCACACTGGAGCAGCAATATTTTGAACAGGCAATTGAGGTGAAGTGCATTGTGATCTCTGTGTAACTTGACACTCACCAATCGCAGAGCTTCCCCTCCGCTCACACAGAAAAGCTTTGAAGAGGATTTAATGTTTAATCTTTGTTTTTAAATAAAACATGATAAAAGAGGGACCGTGAACTTTGTGTCTTCCCTGCTGCGGCGTATGATGGATTCAACTCCTGCACAATTCAAGCAGAGCAGGAAAAAAAAGGGTGAGACAGCGAAAGAGCACTCAGAGCAGAGTCACACCAGTTACAGTACTTACCCTTTTAGAGGGAATCATAGAAGTGGCTCTGTTCGGCTGGGGGTCAACTTGCTGATAGGGCTGCTTCAGGGGCCCGACCATTTTCGCCTTGCTCTTCAAGATAGGTCAAAGAAAGAGACAAGCATGGGATGGAAAACAGAAATGTTTCACATATTTGTTGAACCAGAAAGACATCTTTCTGACATTTTTAAAGACCGCACAAACAAGCACATTTCCACTCAGATGAGGGTTAAAATCTTCAAGTTTACATTTCATTCAATTTCCCTTCAAGACTTAATTTTTTTCTTGCCACTACAGGGGCCTGTTGCATGAAAGTAGGATTAAGATATCCGGGATAAATGACTGAGCCGAGTTCACCCAATCCAAAACAAGAGCGTCCAGGCTCAGTCGGTTGCACAAAGACCAAGCCAGGATGAGCAGACACGGATTCATCAAGCCAGGGGAAACCAATCCTGGCTAAGTGCGCGTACGCGGCTTCCTTAAATAGACCCCAGATATCGATCGCAGATTCACTGATTCACCATGGCAACGCGTGCGGCATACTTTTCACCGTCAGAAGCGGAGATCCTCATGGAAGCATATGAAGAGGTGAAAGATCAAATCAGAAAGAAAGGCAACACAGCATCAATAATTAAACAGCACCAAAAAGCTTGGGAAACCATTGCAGATCGCCTGAATGCGTAAGTAGTGCACATGTACACACTTACACTCTTGATAATCACTAAATTAAAATTGTTGTGGAATCGATGCAGATGTGTTTGAAATTGTGTAAATGTAACTTCATCAGACTGTATAACTCTCTGATTTAATTTCCCCTTGGGAGAAATAAAGTTTCTCCTAGCTTATCCTGCAAGTGTGTGTGTGTATATATATGTATATACTTACTTACAGGACAAGATAGAAACTTTCTTTATATATATATGTGTGTGTGTGTGTGCGTGTGTGTGTGTGTGTGTGTGTGTGTGTGTGTGTGGCTTAAACATGACTGGGCCAAAAAGAACTTGGCAGCAAGTAAAAGTCAAATACAAGAACATCTTGCAGAATGGTAAGTGCCCCCCTGACTAATACTTACACAAGTGTACATTGTACCCAGAAGGTGCCTGCTCACACAAATGATGTACTGTTTTAGCCGTCAAAAAGAGAGGCCAAATACAAAGAACGGGTGGTGGGTCACATCCCACCGCCCTCACCCCAGCCGAAGACATGGCCTTATCACAAAATAAAGGCAGGCCAGTTTTGGAGGGGATCCTTGGGGGGACAGAAACAAATGCATGTCCCTCCCAAGAGGCTAACCGCTTCATACAAGGTACCTTCTTCCATCTTTACATGTGATGTAAGCACATTCATATCTCATCCATTTGGACTATCTGACTTTGGTTTGCCTTGCAGTTTCTGGCAGCACTATCTCCTTGCTGGAGCCACCAATGCCAGATGATGATGATGATGATGATGATCCAGTGAGTACACTGTAGGCCTGCCGTGATCCCTGATGACGACAGTGGTCGGCTGGTCAGGGACCAATATGTGTTGAATTACTTTAGTTAACATGCTTTAAATTTCAGTTATATATGGCCTGCAGTGGCAGAGACATATATATATTCAAATTTGAATTAATTTGACCTCTTATAATTGCACTGTATATTGTGTATACAAGCTTGTAGGGAGGCTACTGCATGTATTAATTTGTCTGTTAATTTGTTGTGTATGGATTTGGCCTGCATTTATTTCAGTGTGCAGACATTATATCCAGACTGATTGTGTATGCATTATTTTGTTGTATGCTTTTGATTCCATGCTTTCTATCTTGTAGAGTCACTGTGTGGCTTCAGTT